>NC_057809.1:613922455-613929940 GCF_018294505.1 Triticum aestivum
AAAGATCGGGTTTTGACGCGAATCTCCCGCTCCACGGCCGCCCTCCCCGTCTCCGGCGGTTTCCCCTGTTTACTCGGCAAGATCTCGGCCCGCTCCTCGATCTGATCTCGCCTCGGTCCGCGGGAGGGGTAGCTGCTCTGGTGCGAGGGTTCGGGAGTCGGTAGAGGAGATCTCCGTGGCTGCGATCCCCGCCTCCATTGCCTGAAGCCAGTGGCGTGTTGCTGGGTGCGGGTGGCGGCGGCTGTGAGTGAGCTCTGTCTGTCTGTGGCTGCCGCGCATTCCATGAATGGATGGGAGGGAGTCGACCGCGACGTCGGGGCCCAACTACTCGCCCTTCTATGTGCAGCACCGGGGCATGGGCCCGCCGGGGGGAGTCCCCGGAGGCGGCCTCCACGCCCCGCCCGCCGCCGGGTACCGGCAGCAGCAGCTTGATGCCGTCTCGGGCGGGTACACGTTCCATCAGCCGCCCTTTGGGGCGCCCGCCCACATTGGCCAGCAGGTGTACCACCAGAACCATGTCGAGATGGCGCCGCAGCACGGTGCTGGTGCCGGCGGCTCACAGCATATGACGCAGCACAGCATCGGTGGCGCTGGCGGTGGCGGGTCGCAGCATATGGTGCAGCACAGCGCCGGCGGTGGCGGTGGCTCACAGCATATGGCGCAGCACAGCGGTGGCGGTGGTGGCTCACAGCATATGGCGCAGCACAACACTGGTGCTGGTGGCGGTGCTGACGGGGGCATGGACATTGGCATGGGTGTTGTGGCCGTGAGCGGTGATGCTAAAGGGGATCAGGGGGGCGAGGCTGGCCAGGATGAGCAGGTGAAGAAAAAGCGCGGGAGGCCAAGGAAGTATAAGCCTGATGGGTCGGTGACGCTGGGGCTCTCGCCATCTCCGTCGACGCCTCATTCGTCGAGCCCAGGAATGGGCACGATGGTTACCACACCTGGCTCAGGATTTGGGCCCGGGACAGGATCAGGGGGCTCTGGTTCAGGCGCACTAACGGAGAAACGTGGCAGAGGGCGGCCACCTGGGTCCGGGAAGATGCAGCAGCTGGCTTCGCTTGGTGAGCACTTGCAGCCATGTAGAATTTATGATCATGTCGTGCGCTTTATGGTAATTAATTTGTCAAGTGACATAGTATTTCCATTAATGCTATAGGAGCAATCATTTTACAGCACCGTTATAAACATGCTTTGTAGATTTCTTCTGGCATGTTTTCTGGTAGTCGGTTGGATCTACTCAATTATGTGATACCATATTGCTACCAGTGATAGCATTTTTCATGATAAATTTGGTCATAGATATGGAAACTATCTGACTTATATCTAGTAGTATGCAGATAAAATCTGGAAACCATCTTTGTATTGTGTGTCTACTTTTAAGTTTTTCCTATATTACTCCCCAATCTGCAGTAGCTGCCGATGATTAGTTGGTTGGTTGTTACTCACTTCTTTATCATCAGTTGGGAGATATGGCTGTTATCATGCCAAATATAATTCCCTACATTCTTTTAATGTGTTCTGCTGCTACATACATGTCTTCAGGACCTACTTATGAATCTTCTTTAAATGTCATATTTTTTTCCCATCACTTCTTTTTTAAGTTTTAAGATGGTCAAACTGAAAATAATAATATACTAACTGAAAATAATAATATACTCTGTATCTCTTGAATTGACGAATTGCGCAAGTTATATGTTGACTTTATTCTGTTAAGCAAGCTCTTTTCATCCCTTTTTTCCTCTAAAAAAGAAGAAGAAAACTAGACCTTTTGCGGTGCTACCTTTTTCTTCTTTTTATAGTTTGATGCATTTGCTATTGGTGTTATCTGATGAGTTCTTTTTCTTCAGGAAAATGGTTTCTTGGCTCTGTTGGAACAGGCTTTACTCCTCATGTGATTATTATTTCAGCTGGAGAGGTAACATGAGAATGATCAATGAATGATAGCTGTACTTCTTTCTACGAATGTTGCTGACACACTATCTTTAAATTTCGGCATTATTATTCCGTAAAACTGCTGGACTCTTGCTTCCGTGAGTGATAGAATATTCTATCTAATGCACCGAATTGCCTTCAAATTGTTTCTTGATTTGCCATGTCATAACATAACTGGCATAACAGAAAAAGCAAAAGCTTCATTAACCAATAGACCAGTACAGGCTCTTGCTTGTTAGTCTTAAACAAAGTCTTTATATCCTGTACCATATAATTAACTCCATAGGCGGCATTTAATCGATGCATGCATTAATCCCAGCCTTTTTGACAGACAGTTAAATGCTGTGGAATAAAAGTTAAAACTTAAAAGTAACTTAACTAGAAACTATCAACTACAGTACCATCAGTGTGGTGCGCAAGCTGAATTATCTGGATAATTGCATCTGAATATTTTGTTTGTTTCTGGAAATACTACATGGTAGTTCTTAAAATTGTTATATATGCCTGTCAGTTTGCGATTCTTATAAGTTGTGTATGTGTGCAGGATGTTGCTGCCAGAATAATGTCCTTCTCACAACAAGGCCCAAGAGCTATTTGCATCATCTCAGCAACAGGGGCTGTCTCCACGGCAACCCTTCATCAGGATTCAGACTCCGGTGCGGTGACATATGAGGTATCTTGCTGTAGGTGTATAATACTTCGTTTCATTGTAGTAGAAAGACTTGCTATGTATGACATGCATCCTTTTGTTACCCGCACGCACTCTTTATTACAGCAAAAGATATACGAAATGTAGTGCTTCTTCAGTGAAAAGGGGAAAATATACCTCTGTCCTGCACCTTGGCCCATGTTGAATGTGCTGAGCTCTCTCCATTTATCAAAATGCTTTACTGCTGGTTGCTTCAGTAACCTGTCATCTGGTGGTAAAATTATCCTGACTAACCACTGATTTATTGATAAATTGGATTGTTTGATATCTAAATCATGAGTTTGCTTTAACTTTTGCTCCAAGTTAGTATTCTATAGTAAAAACTTCTGCTAGTATTTTTTTTGTCATCGAACAGTTCACTACTGTTTTACCCTTGAGCCTGAGAAGAACTATATTGTCCATATGTAGTTTTTTTTTTGCGAGTACTTGTCCATATGTAGTTCATGCTCTTATGTATTATTATCATTTGCTTTGGCAGGGTCGATTTGAAATCCTGTGTCTTTCTGGATCATATTTGGTGGTAGAAGAAGGCGGTACCCGCACTCGAAGTGGAGGCCTTTGCATAGCTTTGTGTGGCCCTGACCACAGGGTTATTGGTGGGAGTGTTAGTGGAGTCCTGACAGCAGCTGGAACTGTTCAGGTATTAAATCTCAGAATTTTGGGTGTTGTCTTTCCCCCTGTATCAGTTGCTTTGCTCATCATGTAGGGAGCCCGGTATGAGTATTGTTTTACATTCTGATTTATCTTGGTTAAGTCATTCCTCTGGTTCTTACCGATCGCCCGTGTATTACACCAGGTGATAGTGGGGAGCTTCATGTATGGCGGCGGGTCAAAGAAGAACAAAGGCAAAGCAGACCAGGATGTGGAGAACGAAGAGCAGAACGGCGGCGGCGGCGGGGAAGAGACCCCCACGTTGGCACTGCCGGAGCACCCCCACAACATGCCGCCCCACCCGATGAGCGGATGGCCGGCCGGCCTGATGAGCCAGATGGACCCGAGATCGTCTCCCATGTACGGCGGCGGGTCCAACAAAAACAAGACCAAAGCAGAGCAAGACATGGAGGATGAAGAGCGCAACGGCGGCGGTGGCGGTGGCGAAGAGCCCCTCGCAATGGCGCATCCCGAGCACAACATGAACCCCGAGCATAACATGAACATGCCGCCGCCCCACCCGATGGGCGGGTGGCAGCCCGGCTTGATGCGGCAGATGGACTCGAGGTCCTCCAGCATCGACATCAACTCGATCCGCGAGTAGCTCTGTTGTCGCCCGCCGGAGAGACCACTCCTCGACTCCGGATCAGATCAGATGAGATGAGATCGTCACTTTTAGCAACCACACAGCAAGCATCGTGTACCGGGCCTACTGTAGATTGCGGTGTTGGGGATTGCTGCTGCTGTGGCTGTCGTGTTAGGAATGGAACCCTGCATATCGATTGATCATATTATTGGTCATTGTACTGCGATGTTGTATTAGAGAAGAGATGACGATGGATCCTACCTACCTATACAGGAAGAGAACGGAGAAAAACCTGGGTATTTTAGTTATGGAATAATGTTGGGAATGTACTACGCCGAGTACTCTACCTAGCTTCATCCACCTAGCTAGTTCTTTTCTTTTTGAGCTTCATCCACCCATAGCTTCTCCATCCATGTATGGTAGCTTCAACCCATGATTCAAGCTTGGACATATATTTTTTGTAGTTTATATTTCCTATACTCCCTCCGTTCCAAGATACTTGAAAATCAAGGTTTTCAGTCACCTGATGGGATGGTTTCATGAGCGGTTCCCCACTCAAGCTGGTTCAACTTCCTCATAACTTAGTTCACATGGGCCAACTTTCCACTAAAACACTAGCCCATTTTCAAGTGAAAACTTGAATAGGTCTTCGTCATTCCAGTGGTTATTTGTAGAACAGGTTATTCACGGTTTCTAGTTTCTATGTATATGCAGGCACAATCCACGGCGCCCTTGTCATGAATCCATTGTTCTGTTTCCTATCCTTTTTTGTTTTCTTTTTCGAAAAGAAAATCAGTGAGCCAAGTTTCAGAGACAACTGAGAGTTTTCAGTAACAACTCAGCGCTATCAAAAGGTTCAATGGTTACGTATGCATTTTCATGCTTCTCAAAAACATGGGAAAAAGCAACATTGCCTTGTTTGCAACTTCTGCAAAAGTGATATTGACTTGTTTGCTACTTATCAAGAAGTAGCATTGCCTTGCTGTCAAAAAGTAAGGTTTTCTGGTTTCCAACTGAAATAGGGGCCAACTTTGTTTGTAGTGGAACATGCCCTTGATAGCTAGGGTCTCAAAGAGGCCGCCCCCGTTCTTGCTAACGACGAGTATTTTGGAATGGAGAGAGTACCTATTAAGCTGTTTGTAAAGGGGGCTTGATGGGTCGGTACACGTGCACTCTATTTGCTCGACTAGCTCAGGATTTAGTCAAGCATTGGACATTAATTTTGATTGCCTAATTCTCTATCTACTGGATAATTACACGTGTGTTGCAATGGGGCTGCAAATATTTGTACTCGATCTCTTGTGCTATTGTAATATTTGTACTTGATCTCTTGTGCTATTGTATGTATCACCCTCCTGGTTGAATATGTCTGTCACTATTCACTGATCTTCATCTGCAGCAGTTTTCGTTGCATGTATGTTTCCATTATACCACAAATTTAGGTTTATCCACATTTCACTTCCTTGCAAACACATTGTCTTGCCAGTCCTTTATCTGTTGTGTAACAGGTTTCGGTGTCTCCTTGCGGCTGTGATGGAAGTGTTGTCTCGAATGATCAAGCTGGCTATTTGTGTCATCTGTCAGTATTGTTATATAAAAAATAACTCTCTACACATGGCGGCATATGCGCACGGCCCCAATTTTTATCTATAATTATTTTGGAAAATAACTCTCTAACAAAAATAAAGTTATTTTCATGATGTAGGACCAGACATGCAAGCGAAAAGGCACGTATGCCAAGAAGGCAAGCAAACTAACAGAGAGAAATGAGAAAAGGCTCTTCTCTATAGAACGAAAGGCATTTGTGCCAAAAAGACAAGAAAAAAGATGAAGATAAGTGAGAAAAAACCATTTCTATACAACAAAGAGGCACTTGTGCCAATGCCAGAAAAAACCCGACGCATCATATATTAAAAAGGCACTTACGCCAAAGGGTGCGTAGCTGCCACCATGCATAGAAAATCACCTCTCATTGTTATATGACTATCATTGGTGACATCGTCTTCTTCAACAGCCTCTTTCTCTTTTTCAACAACCCTTTCTTCGAACCCTTGCGGACAGGGTCATCTGCCTGGTCCGCCCATACTATTGCAGCTTCATGCCTAGATCAGGGTGATGCCGTTGGCGATATGCTTGATGATGATTCACACTAAAATTTATAAACGAAAAAACTTAAAGAGTATGTTATTTGCAATATTTTAAAGAGTAAGGCAAACACCAATATTTGTAATTTAAAAAACGTGGCAATATCAAAGGAAACCGAAAAGCAAAATATGTACATGCATGGTGCTTGTGTTAGCGAATGGAGATATTTTTTCAGCATGATACTAGTTTTCTTGTGCGGCTGGATGATGTTTCATAGCCTGACATTTGGTAGAGTTTGGACTTCAAAAAAATTCTGCTCATTGTTAAGGCCATCGATTTGCAGTCTCCATATGAAAGGACAAATTTCACACTTCAACATTGGCAACCACATTTCACAATCGTTTTAGAGTACGCAACGGTCAAACACAAAGCACTAATACCTAGTTCAAAATTTCACTTGACCAAAACACAAAAAATAAACTAAAGCAGGTTTAGTCTATTTCACCAACGTAGAACTTCAAATCAGAACATGTGAAGCACTAATTTGAACCCCGCGGTTAGGGCAGGCGCTGACATTTGGAGGACTTTGTACGAACAGGGTAAAATGGTCCAATAGCTATAATAGATTAGAAGAAGTACTTCCATGGGTATACATTGCATACTAGGAAAGTCATTATAAAGCATAAACATAAGAAATCATTAGGGTCTTAATACCCCTTGTATATGTGACTATAGGATACAAATGATGATTATATGATTCATGATCTCCAATGTAAATGTCTACTGAAGAAATATAGCGCGTGCCTTGATATGTATGGGAGCCAGAGCCCTATACTCTTTCATGGTTGGCAGATTTCAGTATCCACACAAAGTCATTTTCTTTTTGTTAGCGTTATATTATCTTCTCAAACATGAGTAAATAGCATAAAACTACTACTTTACAGGTTAGGGTTCTAAAAAACTATCGGTTTTTATTTTTTCTCAGATAACTACCAAATGGGTGGTCGGCTGTTTCAAAAAACCCAAATCGTCGAGTCTTTATCAGTTGATCACGATTATGATAGTTCGGGCCCACATGTAAGATAACCGTTTGTTTGACCGTTAACTTACATGTGGGTCCCTGTAAGTTTTCTGAAAAAAGCAATCAGGTCCCTCTGACTTTTCTGAAAAAGCAATTGGGTCCCCATGGCAGCCAGGAGCTTGATCCCGCTCGGCAGGGCAGTGATGTTTCCGCCGGCCGGCGAGCCGTGCCTGCAGCCGTGGAATCCACGCCGTGCACCACCTGAGGCCGGCCAGCCGCGCCCGCAGCGGCTGGATCCACGCCGGTCATCGTCTGAGGCCGGCCAGCCGCGCCCGCAGCGTCTGGATCCACGCGCGGTCATCGTCTGAGGCCGGCCAGCCGCGCCTGCAGCGACCGCCATGCCGTGCCTCGCCTGCGGCCGCCGCCACGCCATGACTCCCCTGTCTCCTCGCCGTGCCTCGCTTGCGGCCACGCCATGACTTGCGACTCGCTTGCCGC
>NC_057809.1:614301686-614337884 GCF_018294505.1 Triticum aestivum
AAGTGTGCGAGTGAAAGACAAGGAGGATCCAACTGCGTACGCAAGGTGCAAGGTGCAGCTGGGGAGGCGACCGATCGCAGCCTGTGATCGGTGGATCGACCCCAAGTACTGATCGGAGCTTAACACCATGTCACCAAGAACCGGCATTGACACTGGAATCTTTTTTTTTGTTGGTGAACCATTGTTATATAAGTTTTGGAAGTTGATCATTTGTAGGTGAAGTTTAGAACATGGCCTCTCAATTCTCACTAGGGACAAAAAAACAAAGAGTCAAAAAACAGAAACAAAATTTTCTGTGTAATGCTTGATTGTTGAACTTCACTGGCCGAAAATAAGGCCAGTCCTCCCCGGCAAAAAAGAAAAGAAAATGAGGTCAATCCTATTCCACGTGTTATTGTGCCGAATAGATGGCATAAACCGCATGGAGCGTTGTTAATGGGCAGTCCCATTCTCCGACCCAATTGGAGTTCTTCCATCTATTTCCGTGTGGTTTTCCCCGCTTTGTGCTAGTTTTCCTTTTTTTTGGTTGATTTATATTTCTATTCTTTTTCCGATTCCTGTTCGTTTAATTTTTTAATTTCATGATCATTTTGAAGTTGAATATTATTTTTAAAGTCATGATTGTTTGAAAATTAGAAATATTTTTAAGTTCATGGAAGTTCTTTTGAACATTTTTATTTTTTTTATTATTATTATTTTCTAAACTATTTTTATATTAGACATACTATTTTTTTGAAAAATAAAAACTAAACAAGACCGACTGAAAACAGTCGGACCCAGACATGCACAGATCTACTTACACCCGGCATGGCGTTTCCTCAACTACTACAAGGTCTCAAAAAACAAAGAGAGAATAGCCAGAATACTTACACCCGGCATGGCGTTTCCTCAGCACCCAACGAACCCTTTTTTTTCTAGACTTCAATCCCTGGCGACTGTTCGCCACGGGGGATGGCAACCACGAACCCCCTTTTCAAAATAGCCATGGCAGTTTGTTTAAAATGTGGGGAGTTTTGGGTTCACCGAAAACATATTATGGATCCGTATCTGCATTAAGCGGACGCCTCTAGTATGATATGAGAAGAGAGTGAGTTTCTCACATATATCCCACAACCAAGTGCCCAAAGATATTTTGGATGTCAACAACTGAACTATGGACCAAAATCCTATTAATAAATTGGAATGATCGGACCTGCATGCTACATTTTGCATGGACCAGGTGAAGGTAACTAGAAAGTGAGATCGAGTACGTGATCACGCATGCAAGGTACTACTCCGCCTCATAATGTAAGACGTTTTTACAACCTAATATAGTTTACGAAAACATCTTACATTATGGGACGGAGGGAGTAGTACATATGCTGCTGCTAACTTTTGTGGTGTGGCCGCATGGGTACCGGCCAGGTGCTGCAAGCTCGCCTGCAAGTATACTTTCCGTGACACGCACTTTAACTGATCACCGCAGCACAGAAAGAACAAAAGAGAAAGAAAGACATCAATGGACGCACGGTGCATGCAAGGTCGTCCGTCCGTCCATGGATGGATGGACGGACGGATGCATGCATCATGCATCAGGCTCATTCGCATGGTCTCATCCCGTTATTATCCTCACGTGTTGGTTTTAAGCTTCCAAGCATGAACTAGCTGCAAGTAGTAGGAGTAGTACTACTTCTAGCTAGGAGTTGTAGTACAACGACTTTTAACTACCACTTCTAAACTCGATTGCCCTCGTCGGTCGGTCAGTCAGTCAGTCAAGTGTACGTACAAAACTAAGTGGGTGCTTGGATGCGTTTTAGTCCCATGACTAAAAGTAATGAAACTAAAACTTGCTAGCCTCATTCATGCTTGGATCCAAATACTAAAAAGACTAAAATCAAGTTATTGAGCATTTATTATCCTCCAAAACCCTCCAATCCAGAACTCGCATGTGTTAAAGGAGAGAAATTAAATAAGGAGAGAAAGGGCTAATACATATTTTAGTAGGTTTTCATTTTAGTAGGTTTCCTATGACTAAAAAATTTAGCCTCAAGACTAGTCCTAGTCTTTCTTTAGTCAGTGGTGCTTGGAACTTTAGCCTCTAAAAAAATTATTTTTAATCAGACTAAAAATAGTCCCTTGAATCCAAACACACTCTAAGCTATCCATCGGTAGTACGTGTCTAATTAATTGTGTACGGATCATTATCGACTTGCGTGTGCCGACGCCCAACCGCGTACGTACGTACTTTGTATCTATATGTGTATGGTAGCCGCTAGGCGTACGTACGAGTTCGATCTCTCTCTTATCTCAGAGTACAGAGCTTTTCCTTTTCTTTTCTCCGCGGGGATATTGAGTACAAAGTTCATCCCCACATACTCCTACTTTCTAAATATAAGGGTTTTTTTTTTAGATTTCAATATAAACTACGTATAGATGTATACAGACTTATTTTAAAGTCTAGATTCATTCATTTTGCTTGATATGTAGTTTATGTTAAAATCTCTAAAAAGGCTTATATTTAGAAACGAAGGGAGTACAAGATTAGTGCTTACTATACACGAACGTACCACATGGCCTCGAAGAATATACACAGAGAAAAACCAGTGGCATGCATGCATGCATGGTGCCTGCGGCTGTAATTAAGGTGCAAGTGAAGTGCACGTATGAACTCCTCCAAAGTATACTTTTGTAGCTTGCGGTACTAGTGCTACAAGCGTACGTGCAACCTAGCTAGCTAGCTGCTTCTTCACTCCAGGTTAAGATGACCTGCTGCTAATCGCTTCATTATCCATCCTCGTGGCAATTAAGTATACTACTGTACTCCGTCGAGTAGTCAAATGTATCCACACATCGATCGTCGATCTCTTTCGAAGCAAATTAACAATCTTTTTTTTTGGCTGACAGATAGAGATCTGGTGCTACTTAATTAGAGCGCGTGGCATGCGTGTGTACAAGCAGATAGAGAGGGAGAAACATGGACGCACGCATGATCATACTGAAGTAGCACTAGTACACAATCCATCGTAAGCTCAAAATCCCATGCATGGATGGACTTCAACTTAACAGGGCACTCGAAGAATTTGCCCACTGTTTCAGAATACTTGGCACAAACGACCTTTGGCCAACTATTACTCCGTTAGTATATATCTGTACTTTGTACGACGTGAAGACAATATGGTATCGTTGGATTCATCACGCTAATTAGTTAATTATTATTTTCTACGTAATTTTTTATAAAACATTTAAGATAAGGCAGTAATCGCATATCCTCCCTTTCAAGAAAGAACTAGAGAAACAACACTGCATGTTGGCGGTGGTGGTGGAGTAGATGGCAAAGGCTAGTTTCCCGGCGATGGGGTGGGGCCTATAGGTACGGGTGACATCTTTTTTCTTTTCGAGAAACTTTCAATCTATTAATCTTTCATCATGGCAGTACAACGAATATCAGAAATAATAAAAATAACATCCAAATCCAAAGACCATCTAGCGACGATTAAAAGCATTAAAGTGAGCCGAAAATGTGTCGTTGCCATCACCCCTCCCTCGCTAGAGCCGGACAAAACAGAGAACCGTTGCTCGTCTTGTCTTCCTGAATAGAACACAAACCCTAATAACGAAACTCAAAAAAGCATTCAAAACCAGAGCTCTCCCGGCGGCAAAGGTCAGGATCCATCGCACCTCCATAGCCCTAAGGCCTCGAGCCGAAACGAGCCGGCAGCGGTGCCGACGAAAAGGTAGAGGAGCGCTAACCTTTTTTTAGGTGAGGAGATGGCTGCGCGCGAGACACATATATAAAGGATGGTCCCTTTTTTGTTAGGCTAGGTACGAGTGACATCATCATGGACGTCGTGGCGCCGGCCGGCCGGCCGGCCATCTCATCATCTCACCCCATGTGAGTGGCATCTCGCTCCACCTATGCATGCATGCAAAGCCGCCGCTCCGCCGGCGTCCGTCCAGCTCCAGCGCCTACTGCTTCCGAGGGGTTGGACATTTGGAGCGGTTCTCTACTCTCTAGCTTCATTTCTTAGCAGACACGAACACGAGGGAAGTGATTGATTGGGTTTGGGTGGGCACCTGCACCCCATATTCAGAGGGGAGAAAATGGAAGGGGCATGTGCAGACACGCTCAAGCCACCGAACCTAACTAAGGAGCGGCCGACACGTGGCAGTCCCACTCAACACCAGCTGTAGCAAATTATCTTTCTGCAATAAGAAAAAAATTACAAGTAATAACCTGTCTGAACCATAAAAAAGAACAAGAGAAACTGGTGTCAGCTGATTAGGCAGGTCGGTGATTGGAGCCTGGAGGCCATTGCATTGCATTTCAGAATGCAGATCATTCGTTCGAGAAATCCGTGTCTGTGTGTCTGTCGGCCAGCCAGCCAGCCCGACATCAGCCTACAGAAGATTAGGTTAGCGATGATGGCTGGCCGGCAGATGTTTGCCAATGAAGGCCGCTCCATATCAACGCCCAAGCCTCCAACTATGGAGTCTCTCGAGACGTACATGGATCGTACTCTATAAATTATGGCGACTCGGGGACGGATGGCAACTTTGTTGAGTGGCCTTTTCGGTCAAAATTGCCATATTGACAGTTATTATGTTGATGTGGCTGGTACGACGGCTTTATTAGATGTTCTTTTAGATGACGTTTTGCTAGTGGACGTGAATGCCTCTATATGACTATATACATACACATATATAATGAATTACAAGCAAACGATTCGAAAGAACCATGGATCTGCAAGGAGAAATATATACGTGCATGCAAATCTATGAGATCTCCATGATTCTAACCGAGCCTCTAATAGCAATATAGTAACAAAAACTCTGTTAGTCCGCCTGCGCTTTGGCTCTCAAGGGCTTGAGGATCTGGAAGGAGCAGAGCAGGCTGGCGTCGACGTTCATCAGCGCGCCGGCGTTGTTGAACTCCCCGCAGTAGTTGGGCGCGGAGAAGATGGTGACCAGCTGCCGGTCCGCGAAGAACTCGTACCCGTCCTCCACGACCTGCTCCTCCATCGCCATGCCACCAAGAACCGTCAATGGCAATGCACGGAGGACGGAGAGGAGAGGGAAGAGGTTTGTAACTAATTACCTGGTGGGCGCGGCAGATGAGGTCGAGGTCGTGCTTGTTGAGGAACTCGGCGACCTTGTCGGCGCCGAAGGTGAAGGAGACGCCGCGGTCGTTCTCGCCCCAGCCGGGGCTCTCGCGGTCGGGGTCGGACCAGAGGAGGTCGCAGAGGAGGCCCTGGTCGGGCACGTCGACGGGGCGCTGGATCTCGGCGATGCGGTCGAGGCTGTCGAGGTCCGGGGAGAGACCGCCGTGCATGCAGAGGATCTTCTCGTCGATGAGCGCCGCGACGGGGAGGCAGTTGAAGCAGTCGGTGAAGAGCTTCCAGAGGCGGACGCTGAAGCGGCGCTTGCACTCGTCGTAGAAGCCGTAGATGCGGTTGATGGAGGCGCACTCGTGGTTGCCCCGCAGCAGGAAGAAGTTGTCCGGGAACTTGATCTTGTACGCCAGCAGCAGGCAGATGGTCTCGATGCTCTGCTTGCCCCGGTCCACGTAGTCGCCCAGGAACAGGTAATTGGCCGTCGGCGGCAGCCCGCCGTAGTCGAACAGCCGGAGTAGGTCCGAGAACTGCCCGTGGATGTCGCCTGTAACATACACATGCACAAAACCCCGTCAACATCCTTTTATTTCCATACCATGCAGTAGAGATGTATGTATATTCATTAAGAAGGAAATTGGTTGGGTGAAGTAGTTTTCATTAACTACAAGAAGCCTCTTAGACTACCCACAATGGAAGTAACATATATAGTAACATCATACATTTCTAGATAAAATAGATGATGTGGCAAGCAATGAATGAAGAAAGAGAGGAAAGTAGTAACATAGCTAGTTACTACTAGTACTACATCCGGTCTTTTTTTAGTTCGCATATAAGATTTGACTGAAGTCAAGCCCCGTAAAGTTTGACCAACTTTATAAAAAAAAGTACCAACATTCACAATCTGAAATCAATATCAATAGATGTGTCATGACTTAAAGTTTCATATTGTATAATTTTAGCATGGCAGATGTCGATATTTTTTCATATAAATACGGTTAAACTTTGTGAAGTTTGACTTCAGAGAATTCTAATATGCAGAGTAAAAAGGACCGGAGGGAGTATGAATAACATCACATATATCAAGGCAAGATAAGCCTATAGCGTAATAAATGAAGTATTGCATGTTATCACACATCTGTTACTCCCCACTGTAGAGGTAGTAACATAGACTAGTAACATACACATGTTACTACTCTATGTTACTATCCATTATGGCTAGTCTGATGATTTCATCAATTTCAAGATGTCATGTCAGCCATCATCCAGAACAAACATCAGCCCGAGGGGAGCAGGAGACGCATGCGAGCATTGGGGACCAAGCCCGCCACAACCGGCTACCAAGGAAGGTTTAAAATTTCAACCAAATTCTGATATTTCGTGTAAAAAGGACCTCAGATCTCAGTAATCAATAGCGCTGTGGTAGATCACTACCAACCTAATTATGCGGGTCTAAAGTTGGAGTACCGAAAGGGTCATATTTTATTATCGCTATAATTTCACTATACTCCCCAATTTTGAAGCCCACTCATTCAATCGAGGTCGTCAAATTGGGACTGGATACACAATTTTGACCGGGTAACTCCCCTGGGCTTTCTGCCGGGATCTAGTGGGTCCCCTTAGTAAGTGCCTGCGTGGTGTGAGTCTGTTGGCTTGAAGGAAGCGCACCTACCACATGTGCCCAGCATGTAACTCCCTCGTGTACTTGGTACTCTCTCCGTCCGAAAATACTTATTATTTAAAACTATTTAGATATATTCATTTTTATTCATTTTGATGATAAATATTTTTGGACGGAGGAAATACTTGTTACAAGTTTCTTTCCAATTACACTCTTAAATAGACCCATCCAAACAGCACATTAAAAAACGCTCAGTTGGTTTCACCCGCACACCAAACGAACTACTAGCATGTAAATAATTTCGACGAGTTAAACAAAAACAACTATCAAGTAAGAATAAAACCCGTGCAACACTAGGAACATAAGTGGCGGGCGCAACAAAGCACGTATTGTTCTTCTAGTGTAAATTCATACTGAACAAAAGTATGCAAAAATTGTGAGCATGCCAAACTTCAAACTTGGGGCCAACAGATATCTGTACGAAACTCATCATCCTTGGAGTCCCTCCGTTCATTATTATAAGATGTTCAATATTTCAATATGGACTACGTATGTGAGTACATCTGATTCAAAAAAAAAAGGTTACAACATGTTATAATAGTGAACGGAGGGAGTACCAAGGGCGCTACACACTCCTTTATCTATCTATATGCGCTTACATTCAAACTGTCCAAAATTAAACAAAAATTTCATGAATTATTATTCCGAAATGATTTTTGAATTTAGCAAAATTTCGACCGTTTGGAGGGTCGACAATTTTTTTACCCAATCAGAATATTTTCCCTCGGCACGAGGTGAAGGCAATGGAAGGCCCCCCAGGTGACGACCTCATGAGTAAGAGACGACTAGACGAGCACAAATCGAAACGACCATGAAGATCCCACGGTGGTGAGAGCCCGGATAGATCAGCCTACGGCCATATGATCCAGGAGATTAAATTTCTCTTAAGTGATAGGGTTTTTGTTCCTGTAAAAATTTCTCGTGATCAGAATAGGGTTGTAGTTTGCTTAGCGAACTTTGGAGGGTGTGGAGATAGCACAGCGTGTTGGCTGGGGCAAGCTCCTCCGCGTGCCAGTGTTTTAGTCGCTCAGGATTGTAACTCTGTTATCTTGGAATAAAATCCCTGTAACTTCCCGCAAAAAAAAAAAAAGAGCCCGGGTCTGGGCGAGGAGGCAGCCCTGATCCGCTCCATGACGACCAACTCCTCCACCGCAAGGAGGCGAGGCCACAGGGACCGGCCGGCGGCGCGGCACACGGCTGCAGGCCATGCACGCACGCACACCGCGAGCACCCAAAGATCCAGAACCCCACGTACGACGTCAATCAAAACTAACCGAATCCACCGATCGACAAGGAAAGCGACAATGCATGCATGGCACGGCGGCACGAGAGCTTGCTCCCTTGCGTCCGACTCCGGCGACGACGGGACTCACCGCAGACGTTGATGGGGGCCTCGAGCTCGAGGAGGTTGGGCTGGGAGAGGAAGATCCCCTTGGCGGTGACGCAGAGGTGCCGGATCTCCGCCTCGCTCAGCTGCACCTTCTTGCCGGGCGCCTTGCCCTTCTTCCCGTCCAGGAGCCGCCGGATCAGCTCGTCCACCGCGTGCCCGTCCATCGACGATCTCTCCTTGCCGCGAGCCGTGGAGGAGGTCGGGCTGCGAGAGGAGGAGAGGTGGAGAGCGTCCGTGCGCCCGTGTCCATGGCTTTGGTTCGTTTTATGGCCCGGCGATGCTTGGCTCCCGAAGGCCCTGCCAAATAAGGGCCCTGGTACGAGTGGCAAATGGGGGTGAGCCTGTCACTAATCCTCGCGCCTAATGTTATATGCACCGTGACCGTATCCTCTCTCCTATAAATAAACTCGCCCGCCCAAAGATGATCTCACTGGCTGTGTTAACGTATATTGTTCGCCTCTTTTTATCAGTTTAGAATTTTGGATGAATTAACTGAAGCATTAATTGAAGCATGAGTGGGCTCGAGTATGAATTCAATAGGATATGTGTTTAGGTTCAACTCCCGCCTCCCCAGGAAAAGTCTAGGGTTCCCTGCCTCCCGCCAGTCCGTCTCGTCTCCGGTGGCCTTAGGGCCATGGCGGCGCAGTGGGTCTCGGGCCTTGCCGTTGGGAGGGCTTTGTTTTCAGTAGTTCCTTCGTGTTTTGTTAGGGTTTGTGTCCTGCTCAGGAAGACAAGACGAAAGCGGCTCCCTGAAGATGGAATAAAATTCTTCCCGTCTAGCATTCGTCCCGATGGTGTGTCTAGCATCGTCGATGGTCGTGCGGAGGTGTGTCTCCGGCGGATCCGTCCTTGGTGGATTTGCTCGGATCTGGTCGTAGTTTGTCTACATTCATGTGTCTTCAGGTTGGACCCTTCCGATCTACACTACACTTCATCGGCGACGGTTGCTGTTCTGCTCCGCTGGTCCTATAAGGGCTTAGCACGACGACTTCCCGACTATCTTCTACAACAAGTTTTGCCCAGCTCCAGCGAGAGAGGGGCGATGACGGCGGCGCGACTTTGGCTCGCTTCAATGTTTGTAGTCGTCGTTGGGTGGTCTACGAATACGGATGTAATTTTTATTATTTTCTGATATTTATTGTACTGCCATGATTAAAGATGAATAGATCAAAAGTTTTCTTGAAAAAAAAATAGGTTGTGTGTTTCAGTCACTTCTTTCTCATCCGTCTGATCAACATCCAACGATAGAGTGCCTTCTCCCTCCTCCCGCCTCCATGCCGTGCCGTTTGCAGAGCTGCCACCACCTCGGTCTTCCCTCTGAATGTGGCTTCCACTTCAACGCCAGAAACCCTCGCATCCCCGACCGGTCGAACATTCAATCTTCTTACATGCCGCAAGGAAGTACTTTCTCTGTAAACAAATATAAGACGACGTTTCAGGTCACTACTTTATAGAAGGAGTATATTTCTCATTCCATGACATGCACTACTTTAACTGACAGCAACGAACGAAAGAGTAGTCGCAACTCGCACGGTGCGTGCTCCATTGATATGGCACGTCACGTGTTTGTTGCTTCTTTCTTTCTTTCTTGGCACCCCATTATAATTCACCTATATGACTCCAAAGTCTGTCGGACGAAAATGAACTCATGTTCCATTGTAAAACCACACTCTTTTTGGGAGTGGAAAACCACACATATTCTCCATTTAGAAATGAGGTCTCTGTCACACACTATACTTACTATACGCAAAATTATCAAGAAAACAGTCATGCACCCAGCGTACGTGAACCTGCAAACCGAATGTTGACGCGTCTTTTTTTGATGATGGCTCCGTCTCATTTAGACTGCACAAGTCCTCAGAGATGATCGAGGTGAAGCCATGGCAGGTTCAGACATGCTTAGTTCATCACACGGTTGATGTGGCGACAGCGGAAGCGGTAGCCCTTCTGAATGGCCTGAGGTTTACTGAATCTCCGTGTTGCAAGCGAGCGATTGCGGAATCGGACTCACTTCAGCTCGGTGATTCTTGACAGAAATTTGGAGCCCCTGTGATTCCATATTGACTGACGGAGTTCTTTCTCATTGCTCAACGTTTCAATTCGGTGTCATTTGAACACTGCAGAGGGATGCCAATCATGTGGTGCATAACATTGCTAGGTTTATTTTAGATAGTTTTTTTTATTACGGAGTAAATTTACATCATTTAGATTGTCTTATCAAAAACAAATACAAGGAGATGATTGCAGATAATTCGTTGGAGAAAACCCAGTTCAGCCAGCCAAGAAAAAGATCATGAGGTAGCAGAGCACAGCCGTTTGTCTAATGCAAAAAACCGTGCCGCAATCGGCGACCCAATCAGAAAATCGGTTAAATTACAGAGCCTAAACCGTGCAACACCGCCGTCCTGATTCCTCCGTTCACGTGAAAACCGCTGTTTGGCAAGTGAAAGAAAGGAAAGCAGAGCAGATCAGGCATCTGATGGTCTCCACCGTGACCGCCCCGCCACTCTCTGCCTTTACACTCCATGTGTTTCGACACTCTTGCGTGCGGTACGGCGCGGCGCAGATCTCTGGAATAGAAGGAGCGGCGGCGACCTGGAGCTTCCACGTTTTTCTCTCCATGGAAAGGCTGCAAGCAATGCAAAGTAGTGTTCAGGGTTACTTTTCAAAGCAATCCATCTGGATTTGTCTCAACCATGGATGCATGCATGCATGTATGTATGTATGAATGAATGAAACTAACCATGTACACCCTCCGCCCGGAATTACTTGTCACATAAATAGATAAAATGGACGTATTTAGAACTAACACACGTCTAGATACACCCATTTCTCTGACAAGTATTTCCGGAGGGAGGGAGTATGTAACTATGTATGGCACACATGGGAGAAAGAAAGGATTCATGGGCGTCATATGAAGTTGGAGGGGGGAATAGTTTGTTTCAAGACCACATTATTCTGTGCAACACATCATCAAGTGGACAGACCGGGCGCCTTTTCTCGCTTTGCAAACACAAGGGCAATAAGTAATTCACGAAACACGAGTTTCGGCGCCAGGGTTTAACAGGCCGTGGCGGGATTTGGCTCATCTGTAGCCTGTAGGGTGGATCTAAGCAAAACTTATCCTACTAACGATCGGTTAAACATTACCAAACGGTGTCCTGATTTGCCTGCATCAGTAATGCACGTTTCTCTTAACTAGTGACCGATGATGACCCATCGCAATGGCACACAGGAGTAGAAATGCAGAGATGCAGTCGTATGTGTACCTGTATCTCTGGCTGTGCAGTATTCTTGTAGTAGCTACATCAACAGCTTGGCGGCATAAATAAATCCCAGGAGCAGAAGCAGAACACCTCTGACAGGAACCATGCTACGCCAACCACATACACTGGCAAGCAACCCGGAATCCGATGCCTTGAGTGCGGGACACATACTGAAGAACGAGAAACAGATAAAGTTATACGTGTCTCCTGAAAAGAGAGCGGTATCGAGTAATGAAGAGAGTGCAAAACTACTGTTACTATAAGGTTACCTGCTGGCTGCTGCATGCACGTCCTGAAAGTGAGTAGAGTTACGCCTGAACCACTCATCAAAACCTTAGATCCCCAAGAGCATCACGGCACGTTGGCTTCTTTCTCGGCGACGTGCCCGGCTGACACGATCTGCAAAGCTGTGCCTCCGACGAGCCATGCTGTGAGCTCTGGTTGCTGCTCGAGGTGTTTGAGGGGGGATGTGCTTCCGTCCCTTGTCTCGGCACCGTATACGAATGGAAGCCGCAGGGTAAGAAAGCTCTCGGGTGGAAGGAGAACTCGGCATCCAAGGCTGAACGATCCTTGTTGATCACGGTCAGATACATTTGATGGCAGACATGACCTCTGATGCCCAAAAGGAAAAACAAGGAATCCATTAGTAATAAATATGATAATGCACGAGGTATATTACTACAATTTACTAATTTATTTGCTTAACATTAAAGTATTGAGAAGATAACATAGGTATTGTTGATTGTGCCCAAAAGGAGAAACAAGGAATCCATTTAGTAATAAATATGATAATGCGCTACAATTTACTGCTCCCTCTGTACACTAATCTAAGACGTCTTTGCAGTTCAAAATACGTCTTTGCAGTTCAAATTGAACTGCAAAAACGTCTTATATTGGTGTACAGAGATAGTAATTTATTTGCTTAACATTGAAGTGTTGAGAAGATAACATAGGTACTGTTGATTGTACTCACCTCAAACTGTACAACTGGGCAGCTAGCCAACAGGACAGGGAAATCAGGTGTCACCTGCACCAGAAAGCAACATCAGTGGAATGACATAAAGATCAGTATATAGATACTGCAATGTTCAGCAGGGAGTGCTTAAAGATCAGTATTAGAAATAAAAATTTTACATCTATCAATACATATGTTCCCAATGTAAATCATATAAATGCTGATAAAAGAACTGTAGCTTGAAAAATAAACTTACGATAAAAATCCGTTGAAGTTGTGACACAGCACCAGCAGCCTTTACATCTTGATGCCCCTTCCCGTCTGAGCTCTTGCAATGAGGGCAGTGCATATATATCGGCAGATTTCTGTTCAACAGTGAATATGCTTCTCCACCATCATCGGCTGTAACGTATTGAAGAGAATGCTCTCCCTTTCTGACATTACGTGGATCTGAAGGAATGTGAGCAGGCCGCAACGTCTCCCCATCAACGCCAGGCTGAAGCAATTGCTGCCTGCTATTTCTCCCTGATGATTCCAGTGGCCTATTGGCTTTCCGCCCATTGTTTCCATTTACTGTAGTTGCTGCCGACTTAGATGCATTTGGGGGCAACTTTTGTGAACTATGCTTACTTTCTGATTCATTGTTTTGATAGGATCTTTCATAATCAATTTCCTTAAGATACTTCTCTGACAGTAAGAAACGGTGACCGTACGAGCACTCATGCTCAAATCCCACATATACTACAAACTGTTGTACGGTTTGAGCAGCTTCTTTAGTCTCATTTCCAACAGTAACTGGCACTATGTTGCTCCCGATCTGTAGAAAGGGCTTCCCATCAGCAGTTTCACTGCTCATATTTTTGGTCATCTTCTCAGATTCATTTTCAGCTACAGGTCCTTGACTGAGAGCTGCATTGATTCGGCCATTAGTCTGTTCTGCTACGCTCACTTGCCGTTCATCTTTTCGGCTAGCAGGTTTTGGTGGTCTCTTCAGCTGGAGAGCAGGAAACTCAGAATCTTTAGTTGTGCTGCCAGCAACAACTTCAGCGAAAGGCTTTTTCATAGTAAAATTTGGATGACCTTTACCAAAACTGATAGCTGAGCTGTTCGTTGATTGCACTTCAGGTTGTTTTCTGGGATTTTCAAGCTTCGCAGATCTAATTTCTGGTGCGACTTGGTTTGTAATGGACTTTACTTCTCTAGAAACAGCAGGTGGAATCTGGGGGTTCACATTAGATGTCATGGAGGAAGATTTAGTGGCAGCATGGGTGCCATTTTTTCCTTGTCCTTTGCCAAGAGATATTGTCCACTTCAAAAGATACTTGTCCTTTGAGCAAAATCCAGCTTGGAGCAACCCTTTCGTTGGCTTGTAATATCTTGCTCCTCCAAGGCGCACCAAACGCCAAGAGGATGCCGGAAATGAACTAGCATCAACCCCCCTCGGTAGCACAAGGGTGGGTAGTAGATCTTCACAATTGGAGAAGCAGTTAAATGATACATTGGCTGTCTCAAAGTCAAAAGGATCATCTCTAAGGCGACGTGACCGTCCACAGGCACATGCATGGAGGAAGACGTAACCACTAGAATGCTGTTCGACAGCATCTGATGAAGATAATTTACCATGACGCTGGTGCTTGCATGGCCTGCCAGTAAGGCTGACAGCATCGCATTGCTGCCTTCCAGCTTCCCAGATTGTCTTGCATTCATCTTCTAGCTTCTTGGAGAATACCTTGACAGCCGGTCCTTTGACTGTTGAGTGAAAGGATCTCAATGCTTTCTGTAGCTGCACTTCATGCACGCTAGTTGGGTAAAAGTCAGGCAAATCTTTCAAGTACACCTCCTTAGCAACTGGAAGCACCTTTTGGCACCATGATGAGGAAAATTTCATGTTAAGCCCCTTGTTGCTTTCCAAGCAAGATAAAGCAGTTTCAATAGCACTAGAGTGTTCATTCTTCAAACCAGAACTTGTATGAGTAGATGATCCCCTCATACTTTCGGAATTATCGATCCCATCTTTTGCACTAATCAGTCCAGATAGAATAGATGTACTAATGGAGAACCATTTATCAAAACTAGGGAGATCAGGAACACTAACTGGCTTCCCAGATGATGCGGATGCAGCTGCTGCAGCTGCTGCCGCAGCCACCATACCGACACCAGCAACAGAGCCAGCAGACGCATTGCCTGAATACCCGCCTTTCCCTCTCAGTCCATCGGACTGCCGAAATATAAAATCCTTGATCAACTGAACATCTTCGTGGTTTGCAGATTGGCAGTTATTTTCTAATGAAGCGACATCCAACGATGACTTGGAGCTGAAAGAATCTTCAAACAGTCCTGCGATGATATCCAGTGGCTCCCGTTTCTTATTAATTGAGCGGTCCAACAGGGCAACAACTCTGGATGCATCAAGTGAGAACAAAGGAATATGGCTCACGTTACCAGCACCCCTTGGACCATTATGCCCTGACGACTCCAGACCGGTAAGTGTCCGGCACCTCTTCAGCAACAACCGGATCTGACCTTCCAGAGACAAATGCAGCTTCTTTGTGAAACTACCCTCAGTTTTGCTGGCAGGTCGGGCGAGCATTACCACTGAGCCAGAACCTTTTGAAGTGCCAGAAGCCTGATTTGATGAAGATGTCTCCCCCGTATCATCCAAACTTGTTGCAGCACTTGGACCATCAATGATATCATCCTCAAAGACAAAGAGGACAACAGGGATGCATTGGCCTGGCAACACAGAAGCATGCGAACCGGTTCCTGACATCAACGAGATGGCTGAGGGCTGGCGGCCCGAATGGCCTCCACGGCGTGCCGGAGGGGAGATTGATGAAGCCCTGCGGGTAGGCCGAGTCGGGGTGCCAGAAGGGGTAGCTTTGGATGGTGTCCCCGGTGTGCCAGAAGGGGCAGCTTTGGATGGTGTCCCCGGTGTGCCAGAAGGGGCAGCTTTGGATGGTGTTCCCGGTGCTACTAGTGATCTCACAAATGGTGCAAAAGCATGCTTCGAAGATTGCAGCAGCCTAAAACTCTTCAAGATCTGCGTGTCGAACCGGAAGCCTTCTTGGAGAAATATTATTACATGGCATACCTAGAATTTTTCCCAAAAAATATAAAAGCACACATCAGAATCAACCTTCAAATAAGTGAATCTTAAACTTCAATTAGCCACCTCTGTTTCCAAAGCTATTTATCATTACATTGGTGAATGAAACAAACAGAATAATAATAAGGGAAAAATCTTACTCCCTCTGTAAACTAATATAAGAGCGTTTAGACCACCAAAGTAGTGATCTAAACGCTCTTATATTAGTTTACGGAAGGAGTAGATGCTATTGTAAAACTGTTGGAAGCGTAGCTCTAAGATGCCAGCTCTACATGGACAAAGTAAACCAAAGCAGCCCGCTAGATATTATTATCAAAGTTCTGCCATCTCTGGATCGCAGGAATTCGCACGTGCTTAGCATACATTTGCGAACGTAAACCAAAGCAGCCCGCTAGATGTTGCAGTGTGACACCAGGGAAATATCACTAACCCTTCCACCTTAGCACCAAATTTCCAAAACAAGGTAAAATTTGCAAGTCAACACTCACTTCATGTTCAAGTTACATTTTGCAAATGAGGATGAGAAAACAGTGCTATTTGCAACTAATCACTGGAACTTGTAACAGTCAGCATTAGAATTGTAACACCCAGTCTAAAAGGCTATGCACTCAACCAATGGTCAAATGTCAAAGCAAGCATAAGAAATATTATGTACAGTCTGAACTTCGAATACAGCATATCAAAATTTTGCCCCCAGATTCTTCTCAAGTTTCGCTCTTTCGCATCAGTAGCTAGCAAGCACGATAGGTTCATCGCAACACTGCGAGAGAGTCTTATATGACCAAGACGGCATAGCAGTCAGGCAAGCACAAAATCTGAGGGCTTCAGAGTTAAGAGTGGCAGCATCTGGCGAGCTTAATCCATCCATGGCTGAATCACAGTGAGGGGCAGCACTCACCGAGAACATGAAGAGTATCTCCGGGAGGTCGCCGGTGCTCCCGCCGCCCGCATCCCGCGGCGGGGGCGGGGGCGGGGAGGCGAGGTGGAGGAAGACCATCCTCTTGTCCCCGTCGCGGTGGTACCTGACGCCCCCGGCGAGGGTCCTGGCCGAGCCGCCGGGGGAGAAGACGGGGGCGTCGAGGATCCGGTCCGCGAGGCGCGCGGCGGCGCTCCCGGGGCCGCCCACGAAGCCGACGACGACCACGCCGCCGTCGTGCGGCGGCGAGGCAGCGGTCGCGGCCGGGGAGGGGGCGGAGGCGGGGGGAGGCGCGCGGGAGAGGACCCGCACGGCGGAGGAGGGGGGCGCCGGAGAAGGCGACGGCGACGGCGGCGGCCGCGGCTCCATCGCCGGCGGGCGGCGGTCGCGGCGCGCGAGGAAGGAAGCCAAGTAGTTCCCGGGGAGTCGTTTGCTTTGGTGTTTGGTCGCTCTTTGGGTTTGCGACTTGACATAAATAAAAACTTCTACTTATTACGCTGAAATAACTAAGTCTATAATATGTGAACAAATAAATAGCAACTAAATCTACTGTATGTGTTAAGCCAAAATGTAGGCATGAATGTGTCTTGCAAGTTGTTCTTTCTCCGGATTTGATGTTCTAGGGTTATGGCGACTCCAATGCAGATCACTAAAACGAACGCACCAAACATTTTTACGTAACAAAAGACAAAAAGTAATTAGTCTATTCTACTCTTCTCCGATCGGGGGCACGTCCATATTTCAAGTCCTACTCTTCGCTGGACGTGGGCTCGTCTGTGTCCACGCCCTACTCTCCACCGGAGTCCGCCGCCTGGCTGTGGATGTCACGGTGAAAGTGAAGTCGACAATCGACGTTGATGCGTGACTTGACATAAAAACATTTATTACTTCAGCCAAGACAATAGATCTATGTGAGTTAAATACTAAGTGAACGCCAATTAGTTTGGATTGGATGGGAGTACTATGCTAAGCCCAAACTGAGGCATGAATATATCTTTGCAAGTTATATTTTCTTTGGATTTGATGTTCTAGGATAGCCTGATAGTGTTGCAGTGGGATCAGAGACGAGATGGATGTTCATGAAGCACAAAGCCACAAAGCAAAATTGGACAATGCGTCGATCGACTATACTTGGTGTAAGCTCAATGTTGGACGTAGTACTCCGTGAGGTAGCGCCGGCGTGGCATCCACCATGTCTAGGAGGTGTAGAGTAAGAGAATGAAAGAGAGAGGTGAAGTGAAATTTCTCCTAACAATTCCTTTTGGTAGGATTGTACTCCCTCCGTCCGAAAACACTTGTCAGAGAAATGGATAAAGATGGATGTATCAAGAACTAAAATACGTCTAGATACATCCATTTCTTCTACAAATATTTTTGGACAGAGGGAGTATTTTTCTTGGCTTCGAGATGACATTACTATAAGCAACACGGATTTTTTTAGAGCACTAAAATGAGTCTAGATACATCCGTATCTAGACAAATTCAAGACAAGTAATTCAGAACAGAGGGAGTAGCATTTAGTTTCTATATTATTTAAGAAGAAAAATCATTTCCGTTCCTTCAGTCTTTGGGCTATAGCTCCCAAGCCCGTCATCATTTCCACCTCTCTTCTATCTATAGTGCAATGGTGGCCCAGTTTGCGTTGCACATGGGCCTTGTCCCGGATAGGATGTTGCATCCCAATCATATGCCCGGTTTAAAGGACACTTCATCTTCTCTATTAGTCATAACCCATCGTAGATCACCAGAGGGAGTTTCATATCACCAGGTGCTGTGGCGAATTCGCTAGCGGCAATGGGGAAGGCCCCACCAAAATTTCTGAAGCCAATCAGGCATGCTCAGGGAATTATAAAGCTAAATGTTGAGTTTCCATTTGGATAATGCGGCAGGAGCTACTATAGCTATGTTGCGAGACTGCAATGAATTTTTGTGGGGGCATCCTGTTCATATAAAGCGTATGCTCAGGATGCCGCTTCGATGGAGGCATGTGCCCTTCTTGACGGATTGCGTCTTATAGATGAGATGGGGATTCACTCGGTGGTTGTTGGATGTGATTCGCTGGAAATTGTGCATGCCATGTTGGATCCCTCGGAATACCAAGCTTTCGCGAGCTGTGATTACTGATGATTGTCAAAGTTGATGACTTCTTTCAGTAAGGCCGACATGCATTGTGCCCGGAAAAGTAATGGCACGGCGCATTGGTTGGCCCTAGCTAGTTACTGGTGGAACTTCTGGAGGAGTGGTGTGATCATCCTCATGATTTCTTAATCTCTTCTCTTGTAACGGACATGACTATTATTTAATAAATGTCACCGAGGTTCAAAAAATAAATCATATCACCATATGAGAGTACGAATTCAAACAAGGAGCCAGATCATTGGTGGCTTAATTTGACTTGACGATTAAGCCATGTTTGGCAATGTGATGATTTATAATTTGCTTCTCCAGCTTCTTCTATCTATTTTGCCACGCGGGCTCGATTATGCAGTTGCATTATGCTATACTTATTTGATAGTTTGATGTAAAAAGGCCACGAAAATGACTTAAATAAAGATAATTGGTAGCAGGTTGACGAAAAATGATTATCATAAACATATGAGTTATCTTAAACAATCAATAAATGGCGGCGGCGCGGTGGCATGTGTTGCCTTGTACTCCTTCCGATCCACTATATGACTGACATATGATTCTATCTATAATTTTCTCTAAGTCAAACTTAAGCAAGTTTGACTTAGGACAAACCTAGAACTATAAATATTTTGGAGCAAAGAGAGTATCTATGCAACTGGCTCCAATATAGACTCCAATGAGACACCTTCGCTGCATAGACATCATGCATGACGATTGGAAAAACCCTACACAAATTGAAGTCTTAGTGAACTTCCATGGGACAAGGCCCGGGGAAGAATTATGATAGAATGTGTGATGCCTATGACGCATGCGGCAAGTCATAGGTATCACGCATGCATGGGGCATAGAAAAACCCCAATAATATGATATTATGATAGAATGGAGAGCTGAAACACAGGGGCGAAGCTTCATTGGGGCTGAACCTGGGCATGGCCTGTCTAGGATTTTCATGATTTTTTATACCTTTACACTCGGCCCAGTTCCCCCAAGAAAAAAAATACACTCGGCCCACCGCATCGCACTACGAATCAAGTCAAGCCTCCAAGGTCTTGCAGGAGCGCACACAACAGGAGCGTTTCTCCAATCCTCTGAACTGGTGGTGGTGGATTGCAAGTCTGCTTTGCTTTGGGTGATGCTCCAGCAGATGCAACGTTAATGATTTTTAGATCTCGTCTTAAGTGGCGAGTGGCTATTCCAGTCTTCAAAGCCTTGTATGGCGAGGGTGTTTGCAGGTGTCGCTTTTCTTTGTTGTTGGTTCAGTGCAATTTTCAATCTCCGGCGAGTGACGTACAATCAAAGGAAAAAGACTAGTATGCTTTTTAATGTAATTTTTTTTAGAGTGAATTCCACTTTTTACCCCATATTTGTACATTTGTGACACTAATTACCCTGTCGAGTGAAAATTCGTCTAGAATACCCCTTTGAAAGCTTTGGACCCTCGTTTTCTGATGCATGTCCATTATGTAAGGTGTGAGGTGACGCCTCGGATCCAAAAACATGTGGACGGCCACAAGGAACGGAACAGATAGACAAGAGAAGCTTGGACAAGATCGTCAATGATGCCCTCCGATCCTTACATATATTTTTTACGAATCAATGACGCAACATGCCGATCCTTACATATATTTTTTACGAATCAATGACGCAACATGCCGATCCTATCGACCATAAACAAAGAAAATATAAAACTGGGTTAAAACCGTGTTAAAAGTCTCCAAAATCCGATATTTCGATAAAAGTTCCGCTAAATGGGGTAATATGTGTCACAAATGTACAACTACAAGATAAAAAGTGGAATTCACTCTTTTTTTTACTGGTCATTCTACGTTCAGTTGTCTATTCCTTTCACTGACCTTTGTTTTCCTCGATGATAATCAGATCTAAGATGCCCTTTAGGTGTTTTTATTAAGAATAAAAAAAAGAAACGGCCAAAATTACGGCGCCGCCGTCGGCATCTCAAGCAGGCACAAACGAGCCGTCCAAGTCACCTATGCCTACGTGCGTGCTCCAGCTAGCTTCGTACTTCCAGCCGAAGTCAGAACCGCTAGCTTCTTTGGCCGCCCGGCGTCGTGCTTCTGTGGCCGAGCGCGTGGTGTCGTCGGCATGCCGCGAGCTAGGACCTGCTCGTTGCGGCCGAGCTCCGGAGCCGCCATCGCAACTGGCTCTGGCGCCACCGTGGGCCGTCGACGGAGGGTGGAGCTGGGTTCCGACTCCCAGGTCCCATTTTTTTCAACTTTTTTAGCAGGACATCCTCTGTATGTGTTCTGAACCTGCAAACAAGTCTGTACGTTCTGAACCTGCAAGCAGCTCTGTTTGCTCTGTTTTTCAGGTACATGCTCTGTTTTCAGCACGCCAAAAATTTCAGCATGTTCCATGAATTTCAAAATTTACTTCAGGAGTAGACAAATTCAGAACATTACCACCCTCAAAAAGAAAAAAGAAACACTCAGAACATGTGGGGGCGACCATTTTGCTCTTTTCGCATTTGGCTGTACAGTGTTGTCCTTACGGCCCAATGTACAGTGAAGACTCAATCGATATACTTCATGTTTAAACCTTCCTTAATTTACCCGCAACAAAAGATCATGCCTTAATGATGCCATACATTATTTCCTCGGGCATTTGATTTTCCAACGACCAAAGATCAAACGCTGCATCTAAAAATTGGTGTGTACCGACGGGCGCAGCCGTACAATAGCTCATTCTCAGTTGTTTCACTTCTGCATCTTCTTAATAACTTGTTACAGTATGTTCTTCAAATTCCGCTAAATGAATGCATCTCTAGTGAGCAGTGGCAATTCTTGTGCAAATAGCAAGAGGAAATGTATATATGTTGCACATTCTTAGGCTAAACCCTGTTATTAATAACAGAGCTCATGTATTCTAGGATGCGGCACATGATATTCAAGCCACTTGCCTGAGTTTACCACTGCACTGCACATGACACAGCCATGGTTCCACAGGTGGACAGCAGGATACCATCAGATGGATTAACGGCTATGAAAGATAATGTGGTTGTTGTGTGTCTACATGAACAAATAGAATAAATAAACAGTGATGCTCTGAATTACATTGCAAGTTAAAAGAGACAAGGATAGGAAAAGAAGAACTACGGATGGAAGCACATTATTTGAGCAGCGCACAAGCGCAATGGGGATGAATCCCGACTTATGCCGATCGATGAGAACGCAAAGGCGTGCCGTGGTCGAAACCCGTACAAAGACCTGTGCAGCACCTGAAAGGGAACAGAAGAATTCACTTTAGACAACAAATTCTATACATCATCGTATCTACTAGAACTGATCGACATGGATATATCTTGCCTCGCTAGCTTCAAGTCTATACATACCAAGAAATTCATACTGTAGATGTCAGCAAGCGTGTGGAAAAAATGGAGTATATAGTTATTATGTGTTACCTACCTATGAGGATTGTGGTGGAGGGCGAATATGGAAGACACAGCGCCACTGAACATCACCACTTATAGGTAGCAACCCGATTGGGCAGCCCCTAGAGTTCCCGAGATTGCAGTGGGCCATGAGCAGCCAAACGAAGGTGAGGAACTCCCCTCCTCTGGCCAGCTGCGCCGCATGCATCTCCGGCCGTGACTTGCTGGCGGCATGGAGGAGGAACCCTACCCATGCATCTCGGATTTCCAACAGATGTGCTTCTGTACACACCTTCGGGGGCACCGGAAAACGGCAATCGATCAAGAACCCAACCGCCTTAGGCATGATGTTACTGATGTCAGCATTAGTCCCCACGCTAAACAATCTGTGAAGGATGTATGCTAGGTCACTTTGGTTGGAACTGTTTTGGACCGACAGCATTTCATGGTGCGTGGCACAAAGGTAAACCATGTAGTTGGATATCGTCCGGCACACGCGGTCCAAACCACCATCCGGAGTAGCGGTGGGAGCATACCTGCTCAGCATTACCTCCGTGTATATATGGAGGACGAGAACCGGGAAATGAAAATCCGCCTCGGGAACCCGCAGTGACCTTTGAAGCAGTGGAGCAAGATTTGGCCATTGTGGGAGCATGCTCGATTCATCTGTAGACTGATACTGCTTGATCCTCTCCACAATGCATCTCATGACCTTCTCGTCGACCTCCACGAACTTGGTGTCCAACAGCTTACTGACCCAGAGCTTCTGCTTTCGCCCGCAAACTGCATTCACCAATCTTCTGACCACCGCCATCACTTTACTTGACTGCTGGTCGCACTGTCCCAGGTAGTTCAACAGGCTGTACTGACCCATGGATTTTGACCACAGCACCCTCTTCCTCTGCCAGCTAATGCTGATGGAGGAAAGGAAGCTGCAGTGCCGCGTCTTTAGCCATGCCCAAATCCATGGTGACACCATGGCGGTAAATACCGCAAAAACCTCCAGAGAGAAACCGCCGATAAACAGTACATAGGTGATTGCAGTGTCAACGGTATTGTATCTCTCCTTGTTTCTTACAGAGAAGAGCACAAAAGCAGCTAAGAAGGAAATATCTGAGAGACACCGAAGTATGATGCCACCCCATGTTCGAAGCACCTGCGCCTTGGTATAGATGTCGTCGAACATCAGCCCGAGTTCAATCTCCATGGTCTCAAATAACTTGCCTGCATAGTCTGGAAGTAGTAGATCTGAATTCATGCTGAGATCTGTTCCCAAAGGACTGTAACTAGAAAAAATCCAACGGACCTCTTTTATGGAAAACAAAGCCTTGGAAACAAGGCCAGAATAGGAAGAAGTAGTAGAACCCACATGGATCTTGTCTAAATCTGTCAGATATTGTGGGATAGGGAACTCTGCGATGTTTATGAGGCTGCCACAACACAAAGCCCATGTCCTCTCCCCATACTTGATCATTCCCGAAACAAACAGGAGGATGGTTGGAAGAAGAAGAAGCTCCTGTATATTCAGACCATTGGTCGATTTCCAAAAGATGTACAGGGTGAGGGAGACTTGGACAACAAGGTTCAACAAGTGCCTCAGCCAGAGGCTGATGTCCTCAATGGCGAAAGCAGTGACGGTATCTTGTCCGCCGAGATGTATGAGGAGGAAGGGTGCCCAAAGAAAAGCCAGGTGATGATGATTTTCCGTGGTGGCATCCAGGTGCACGCGAGAGATGAGGCCTAGGACATAAACAGCTACCATGTCTGCTCCCACATAAGCTAGCCAGATTGAAAATCTGAGGGCGCTGTTAGTGATACGCCGCCGGAGGCCACCAACAAAGAAAAGAAAAAGCTGCATTGTGAAGCTAAGAAGCACCAATAGCCGGATCTCCCACTCATTGAACAGGTGCCCCGAGCTTTTCATTGCCAAGTGGTTTTCCTGTGTCATTGATTCCCCTACCTAGTATTGTAATAAAATACATATATCAGTGTGGCTTTTGTGTAGGAGTATGTGCTAGTAGTAGTAGTAGTAATAATAAGTTAACCTTTGCAAATAAACAATAACCTGCCATGATATGTGTTACAGTTTCCTCTTTTGCTACTTTTAAAGTGTACACATGCATGCAGCCCACATTAAAAAATATAGAGACATATCAATTCACATGAGCCTAAGACTTGCTTAATTTACATGCATGTGGCTAAAATTCTGCAGCAACATTTTTATCTAATCAGATTAATTATAATACTAGGGTATATAATATATTATTGTATCATCGTATCTATTCACATAAGTGGGGTGTAATTAATGAAAAAGTCTCAAATTTTGTTCATCTGCGGGAATTAGTACTACATGCTACTGTTCGTACTCTATTCCCAAAACTAGAAGAACAAAGCGAGAAGAATGATCGATGCAAGAGTACAGCTATATTGCACATAAGTAGATATACTAGTCCAAGATATTTTAGTTACAAACTAGGAACACAGTCATTGAACATAGATAGAGAACTGATCAAAAATATTTTTGCATACCTCGGAATGAATTGGCTCTTTGAGACGGCGATATGCCGCAAGATTTGTCTATCTCATTGTGGTATACCTTAAGCTCTGATATAGAGAGCTAGCTATAGCCCATCATCTCACTCTCTCTCTCTCTATATATATATATATGTTCCTTTCTTGTACACAATGCCAAAGGAGCAGAGGAGTAAAGAAGCATTCCACGTGCCTGTATTATACGTTTCTTGTGCAAAATGTAAGAGCAAAGGGGAAAGGCATGGGTTAGCATATCTCCTTTCGTCAGCTACCCACAAGCTTAAGGGGAGATGCCAAAGCAAGCAAAGAGAAATATACTCCTTAATTACCCCTCCGACATTCTTAACCTCTGCTCTTTTACATCAGTAAGTAGCTACAAGCAACCATGCGAAATTAAATTATAGCAAGAGAATGTTATTACTTATACATGAAGAACACAGCATATACTACACATAGCTAATAGCTTCCTCACATCAGACAGGCACAAAACCGAGGCCTTCAGAGTACCGAGTTTGATGGCAGCAGGAGTCAAAACTCACCCAGAACGTGAAGAGCAGCTCCCGGAGGTCGCCGCCGCTGGTACCGGACTAGCTAGTACCAGACTAAAGAAAGAAGCAGGATAGCTGGCCGAAGAACACTAGTACGAGCACTAGTAAACACACACACACTCACGTACTAGTGAGGAGACAGAGTGGTACTACTAGGGGAAGCTGGATGAATTGCTTGATTTTGCTTGTTTACAAGTGAAGGAGCCGGGTTCTTTTTTTAGGCCCGGGATGTGCACAACACACACACGCACTAGAAATTAAGTGGCTATTACTAAGAAACTACCACGTACTTACCACACGAAGACTTGCAGTCAAGTCTCTTCCAGTCAACTCTCTTGCACTGGCTAAAGGAAACTCACTAGGAAATTGCTAGGTAACTACCTAGTCCTTGTACGCCAAGGAAGCTGTTGGTGCTGCATGCATGCAACCGAAGACCCTGGTTGACTCGACAGAGGCGGCGGCCGAGGAAGCGAAGGGTTCGTGGGGAGGCAGAGGAGGGGGCGCTTGGAGCGGCGACACCAGCTCCATCGCTGGCGACGCGCAGCCTCGACAGAACAAACAAGCCAAGTAGTTCGGGGGAGTCGTTTGCTACGGTGTTTTTTTAAAAGAAAATTTCCGATCTGTTCATCAACTGTCAAATTACATTTAACACGTAGACTACCTAGCGACGACTACAAGCACCGGAGTGAGCCAAAAATGCGCCGCCGTCATTGTCCCTCGGAGTCGGGCAAACATTGTTGCATTAGAGGAAGTCGTCGTGCTTACGGTGTGGCTCTTTGATTTTGCGACATACTGGAGTACATAATAACCCACGCCAGAATAACTAAATCCATGTAATGTAAAAAAGATAATGACAACTTAAATCTAAGTGCTAAGCAAAAATCCAACGAGTCATGTGAAAAAACGCACATAGACCATACTACTTTCTTTTCTAGATTTGATGTTCTATATGTTTGCAACGAGATGGTCGTAAGGAAGCACAAAGCAAATCCAAAGCTGCGCACACAAATTATATTCCCTTCATCCGAAATTACTTGTTGCGGAAATGCGGTACATGGATTAAGCATAATGTGGGGTGTGCTTTATGCGGCAGCATGGCATTGCAACGTGCACAACAAACGGAGCCAAGCAGGTGTGTTACCGACTCACCATGTCGGTTTGTCGGTGAAATATCTTCAAATTGTGAGGCTGAAAGATTTGTCGGCTTTTTTGATTGCTCCTCCTGGCTATTGTCGTTGGTCTAATTTTATCATGGAGGGGTGTTAATATAATGATACACGTCACCGTGTGTCTGTGTCCTCATCGGAAAAGGAAAGCAGAAAACTACCACATTTGTGGTTAGGTTTGCGGAAAAGTACTTGGTCTCTTTCTTTTGCAAAAAAAAACCTTTTGTATAATTAATTTGCAGAAAATACTGATAGGTCGATTTGCCCCGTTTGATCACTTTTCTGATAGGTGTGCCCCGTTCGTCAGGAGCTGACTTTTTTTTTGAACAGAGTACAGACGCGAACGCTCTATCATCTTGAGATTTACGAAATCACTGTAGGTGCCTCGTCGTCAACGGGAACATCACCTTCCACTGAAAGCGCATCGCCAGAAATTCCGAAATAAATCCAAAAATAATGCGAGCACCAGGACTTGAACCCTGGTGCGTTGAGGATACCACTGTCTCTCTAACCATCCAACAACGGATTGGTTCGCTAACTTGGAAGAAGAAAAAACACCACGTGCACATGTTGACCATTTCTTCTTCCTTCTCCTCTCTCCCCCTCTCTCACACATTGTATCATCAAACACGTTGTGTGCACTGGGAGGACCTTTTTTCACATTTCTAATTTAGGCAATGTTCACAAGGAATTTTTATTCACCCTGCTGTCCAGAAGGAGCTATTCTAGGAATCCTCTTCCTGAAGATGAAATCTCATCTACGGCGATGTGCATGGACCTGGTGAGGGATGCAGCTCCGTGGACCGCTCGTCGGGCCTGATAGGTGGTGGGATGAAGCGCTGACCTAGGCAGCTCGAGCTGGACAGGAGCGGGGCGGCGCGGTCGGCTTACTTCGCAGCAGGACAATGAAAGATGTATCCGAATGAAACGGCCAGTTAATGGTTGTGACCTCTTATTATCTGCTGGGGTCTGGAAGAATGTGCTGAAGCTGTCATACATGTAATTACACACATCATGACATGAATGCATCTCACAAAAACAATGTCAAACACACCACTGGGTAAAGTCATGACGCCAACCACAAAATAATCCTGTCCAGCATATGAATCAACTCATTTCTATGTTTGTTCATCATGCATGGATCGTCAGCGTTGAGGAGAGACCTGGCTGAATACTTGCTTCTGTATTCTGGTGCTATTCCCTTGCTTTGCATTTTCATCTGCAAGGAGAACATCATCTATCCAGGAGACAATACTGTAGGCCAAACTTTCGAGCACCCTTGAGTAGCTTTCGAGTATCGCCTGTCCAATGTCCTATGGGACAGAGGGGAAAGAAGATTAAAAGATGTTAGCTCTCCTTTTATTTAACCACTTGCTCTCCTAATAAGCATATATATGAATCCATCATTACCTTATTGTACTGAATCTTGCTTGTGTCGAGGGTGGTTTGTGAGAGGCCCGGAAACCTTTGTTTCAAGCACAGCAGCAGGCTCCTGGCCCTGCTTGCTAGGATCAAGTTCTTGTCCCCGTCGGCATTCAGCTCGGTGACATTCTCCCATTTGGTCACCACGTGGGTCATGCTAGCTTTCCTTCTCCACACGTACATAGCAGCCTCGACACGGTCGGCGATCTCGAGCGCCTCGTGCTCGGAGCTCAAGTTGAGGAAGTCGAGGAGGTGGTCCGGCGAGAACTGGTCCCCTGAGGACATGTACCGGTATATGGCGTCGCCTGTCCCGACTTTCCCGGTCTGTTGTTTGAGCAACAAGAAATGCATAACCCATCAGAGAGGGAAACTGATATGTTTATTTTTTGGACAAACTAGCTACATGGAGATCTACTTGATCTCTATATATGGATGAGATTCGTGGCCAAGTGTGCATATATACCTTGGGAAGCGTTTCAATGTATGAGGACGGGATTTGCATTTCGGAGAGGATGGCATTGTTGATCTCCATGGCCATCTTGTGGATCTGGCTAGCCTGGTCCCGCTTGTGCTGCAGCTCGCGGTGCAGAGAGTCGGAGAGGCCTGATTCCGGCACGCATGGCTCGGGCAACCACCACTTGTCCTCGTTGCGCTTGAACGACGGCTTCTTGGTTTCGCTGAAGGACTGCTTCCTCTGGTCCGCGTACCAGAACTCCGCCTTGTCAAAGCTGTCCAATATGCCCTGCAAGCAAGCAAATTGCAGAGTCAGTCAAGCCGATTGGAACTTCCACACAGGATAGGAGAGTATCTGAAGGAGACTTTACAAGGAGCATGGTTTCTAGCTTCTCCAGTGCGGGGAGGTTCATCAGGATGTCTGACCGTGGCGAGGTTGCCATCACCTGCACGTAGAAGCAGTCACATACAAATATGTTTGTTAGTAATTAAGCAGAAAGCTTGAACTTAATAATTATGAGGAAGGATGCAGGCATGTGTGATGGATGTTGGCATGGGTTACATCGTGTGTGCTTCCGTCGGGTCTGGCCTGGACCGTCGGCGCGAACTCGACGATGTACTCGCAGATGGAGAGGAGGCAGTCCATCTCTCGGTTCCACATTGATCTCTTCTCAGGGGGCAGTGACTGCAACCTGTGGCAGGTCCCAAACACAGTTGCTGCGTGCATGCATGCATCAGGAGTTCAGGACCAAGTTCATTCATTCAACAGAGAAAATTGTTTCATCTACAATTACTACGTATAGTTCGTAGCACGAACTAGGTAAGTTCGTACCATATAGGTTGGTGATGGCGTTGGAGATTGCGACGGCGGTGCAGACGCCCTTGCCGCCGCCGGACATGTCCTCCCCGAGAAGCAGCTTGGTGTACTTCTCCTTCATCAGCTCCATTTCTGATGAGCAGCACGACACTCATCAGCCAGGCTGCGTGCATGCAGGAACAGGAAGAGAAAAAACAGATTCCGGTGATCTATATCCATCCATGAATACCTTCGTCTTCCACGGACCTCTCGTCGACGGCCTGCTGCAGCTTCTTCATGCTCAGCTTGCTCATCGCCTGCGAGAGGCGCGACGGCGCCGCGGTCACCTTGAAGGACGCCGTGCGGGCCATGTGCTGGTGCTCGTCGCCGCCTCTCTCGGAGGAGAAGGAGGCGACGCGGAAGAGCGGGCGCGCGTAGTCGCGGTCGTAGCTGTACTGGCTGTGGAAGCCCGGGAACGCCGAGCTGTCGCCCATTGCTGCTGCTGCGTGTAGGTTTGAGCCTTGGCAACTGCAAGAAGGAGGCATGGGCTGGTCCGCTGGTTCAAACTTGTAAGCAAAGTCAGATCCTCCCCACAGCTAGGCCAGCTACGTGCTACTCATGAAGAAGAATTGGTACAACATACTTCATTTCCTTTTTTTTCAGTTGGTGGTGTACATGATCATGGCTGGCACCAAGTATGTATGGCCACCAATTGAAAAATGGGCCTCAAAAAATGTATGTGACGGCAACGAAATGGTGGCCACGCACGTAGGATCGGTGTATCTTAATTAGTATAATATGCGCACTGGAGCATAAAATTTGAGAGGGCAGAAGGTGGGAGGCGACTAACTGATCAAGTTTTTCTTTTTTGAGCATCATAAGCTTTATTCATAAAATGATAGCCAGATCGTTTACATAATGGTAAAGAATAAAGTTAGGGATGACAGTTTCCCACGCTTCAGACTTGCCGGAATTAATACAACATTTTCGACACTATGCTACTGTTAAAAACGTTTCTATATTTTGGGACGGAAGGGGTACATGGGAACATGCGTGCCAATCATAGCCAAGTGCTCCCGCCTGGCACTCGAGTTTGCTAGTATCACTTTTGACTACATATGGGGACGGAGAGAGGATGTGTTTGGATCAAAGATGGCCTCAAGTGCATTGAGACAGTCAGATTCGACTGCCAAATCCGACTAACTGATCAAGCTGACAACAGAAGCAGACGCGGGACGTGAGAGATCCAAGGGAAGGCTTCGTTGATGTGACTTGGGCCGCGTTGGGCTCGGCACTCCCAAGAGAAGCACGGCGGGCCGCCAGAGGGAGGAGGTAGGGGACACTGGGATGTCGACGCAGCCGCCATGGACGCCGTTGTCCTTGTAGCGCAGCGCCGGCCAACCACCATGGACAGCATCGACAAGGCATCGACAATGGTCCAACGAAGTGCCAAGTGGTCGGAGAGCTCCATCCATAGCAAGCAGAGGAGATGAGGGAGCATCTAAGTCATATGTCATTAATTTTATATATTTTTAACACGAAATTTACCTGGAGTCAAGATGGCCTCTGAGTTTGGGTGGAATTCCTAAAAACAAAAAAGACTGCTGCATTCACTACAATAATTTCCAGTTCCTGATTCAAAACAGAGCGATAAAATACAACATTCAGGTGAATGCAACAACCATAGAGCAGATAATGCGCCAAGTCAATCAGTCTCCCGGCAAGCAAACAAAAAAAATCCAGATATCACAAAATCTATGCATCTACAAGCTAAAGAAAGCTCCACTCAATGACCACAAGAATCCATCTAGGAAGGAACCATCATCGACAGAACAAAAGTGTTATCTCAACGGTCCATCAACTATCCCTGGCAGCTCAAAAGCAAAGCTCCGACGACGACGCGCTCCACATATGCCTCCCTCCTCCGGTCAGTCCGTCGAGTTCTCATGGAGCAACACGTACTCCCGGCTGCAACCAACGGAAGAAACATTCATTCACACCCTAATTTGGAAGGCTGGTTATGTTGACAAGAGGTTGCTCAAACAATAGGATCTAGGAAAATAATAAGTAATAGACTATTAGATTGTCATGACCATACCTACTGTTGCCAAACTTAATGTTGTCCCTTTCAAAGAGTTCATAGTAGCGGTGGGACTCAATGCGATCCTCCTGTAGCATTACAGCATGTTTGAGAGAGAAAAAAAATGGAAGTGGTGTAAATCAAACCAAGGTTGAAATGATATCACGTGGAAAACCTGTGTCTAGAAAACTTACATTGATGAAAGTCCCATTGGTACTACCAAGATCCATCAGATAAGGCCTACCAAACCAGGAAGAAATATGGAAAGTCGTCATTCAATAACATATGCTGATCAATTACTGACATACTGCTATGTGCAACAATTGCTAAGTACCTCACTTGCTTTGACATCATGCCATCTGGTTGCTCCTTCTCTATAAGTCTGAATAATAGGCAAAAGGTCATTTGATCAGAGTATGATTTCTCAACATACGCAGATAAGAGTGTTAGGCACTTGGGCTTACCTATATTGAAGAACCGCGTGTTGCTTGCTGCAGGAGGGATGGTCGGTGGGGATGTCTGCAATCCTCCTTTCCCTTCCAAAAAGGTAGTGGCTCATGCGATGAACATACAACGGTTCTGTTCAATAAGGTAGCATCATCAGAAACATTCAAGCAACTCAGGTATCATGTCATCAACAAGAGCATGCCAGTTCTTCAGCAGTTCAGCACCCTGCATCCTTGCTAAGGAAATCCTCTGTAAAGAGACTAGGGAGCTAAACATCCATTTGAAATTGCACATTAAATTGCTAACTAATGAACCACTATGTCTTTATTAACCTGCTTATTGCCATTGACTCCAGTGAATCACTATAATTGAAAACAAATCTAGCGAGTCATTTATAAAGCATCAGCGTGTAAGTGGTGCCGGGCGCTCCACCACGCCACATAACCATGCCAGATAACATAGTGTGCGGGTGCCCATGGCCACGGGTGTATGTGGGGACTTGCAAATCATCCCGTTCAGCCACATCTTTGCCCAGTTATCCTGCATAGTCTGCCTGGACAGTCAAATCAAGCAGCTGCTGGCCAGCTGCAGCAGAGACTCTTCTCCGTTCTACAGAAAACTCAAACCTCAGCACATAAGTGAACACAATGATTTTTCTCTACACACACCTGATGCTGTAAAGTATAAACTGATCAGCTGATCGTGTGTGTCACTGATTAATTCATGTTCAGATACAGCAGGGACATTGATCATAAAAGGTATTGATATCGATTCATTGCTGCATGAGCCAAAAGATTTTCTTAATTATGAGATAGTTTTGTTAACTATGTGTTTCATACCCTGTTGATCGATTCATGTTTAATTATTTGTGTATCAAGTATGGACAGACACACCATGTACCTAGCAGGAATGAACAACTACTAGCAAGACTACATGGGCTTGTGCAGGTATGTCGATGCTGTGTAGTAGATGGTGCCGGTTCGCGGGCTACCACAAACGACCCAATAACACACACAGGGTGGGGCAGAGAGAAGCAGGCAACTTGCTATTAGTCCCACTTGCACCCTGAATCGACACATCCTTTATATTTCACAAATCAAGTGTTTGTATCTGACTGGTATAGCGTATAGTTATCCAGAAAAAGGAAATAATGATTTTAATCCAAAACAAGCCTATATCATAGTGAACTTCTGGTTACTGCCTTTGTCCCCAATCAAATGTTTGTCTAAAACTTCCGAGATGAGGACAAATGGTATTTTTATGAAGGCCTGTTTTGTCACGTTGAGTCACTTAATACTTGCTACTGAACCTACTTTTCTTCACAATGCTGGGACGAAAAAAAGAGAATTGACTGCCAAACAAGATAACTGTATTACCGTTGGCGTATGTGAAAAGAAAAATCATGTTTCTCCAATTTCCTTTGTAACAACTATTAAATTGATGGATAGCATGACATGAAGCAAACAATAGCTTCAGATATGGAGAGTAACAAGCCAAGAATAAGTACCATTCAGTGCTTCACCACCCTTGAATACATAGAGTCTCCATCTAATATCTGATTTGCGAGCCTCTGGAGGTTCTGAATACAACAAAGTTATACCTGAAGAGGAAGAGGGAATAAACTGTCAGCTCTGGAGATTGTACAGTAACGGTGCACGCAAGGGAAAGCTGGTGTTAGCTTTTCTAATTGGTTGTACAACCATCATAGGAACTGTAAGTGTCAATGATCATTGGTCATGCAAAAAATAAATATTCAAGATATACATGCTTGCGATCAGCACCTCCAACTTTGTTAGTCTCCTCAGCAAGCTTTCCAGACAACTCAAATGATGGTTTTTGCTGCAAAATAAATGCATTTGCTAAAGTAAGAATGTGTAGTAAACAAAAAGAAAGACAACGCAAACAACTGCTGTTATGACAAGCATTACCAGAAAGCAACAATCATCTCATATATGAACATTCTTCAGATAATTGAATTGACATTAATGCAATATCCATCATGGTGTGTGGACTACCTTTTCTTTCACCTCCAGAGCTTCTGCAGCAGTATTCATCATTGCCAATGAATCAGCATCACCACTCCTGACCAAAACAGTGGAGGTTAATAATTGCAGACAAAAAATGCATAGCAGAAAGAACATTGGTTAAAACAAAATAGCATGCTTCAAACACATAAGAACCAACAAGACACTCTGGTAATATAGAATCCTCGAGTAGAACATAAATGATTCAGAAATATGGCATAAACATAGTGACCCAGCAGAGAAGAGCCAACCCAACATACTTGACCCGTAATAAAGAAAACATGGTGCATGATTGCTTTCACAATATAGAAGAAAGTCACAAGCAATTAAGGTGATCGCAACTGAGATGGTTTTCAAAAAGAATGATAATGACCCAAAAATAAGAGAAAATTAATTGCCCCAACTATAAGTATGTGTATTCACTTGACAGGGGAAGATGCTTGACAAACAAACATGTTTATAAAATTGGAGAGATCCTTCTTTTGCCATGCAAAGGACCAAATTTGCATCTGCCACCATAGTACGGCATAAATCTCCATGCCACTCGACAACACATTAGAGTTCAGGTACAGGACCAACTTAATACAGATCATAATTAATAATTAATCATTATAACGATATATAATTTCCCTTAATGTACATGCCTATATCAACAAACAGAAAATTGTAATAAACAAAGCTTCTTTTGAGAATATAAAATGGCCATAAGGCAAGAGTTTTGAACACTCACCGGGATGCTACATCCACTCTAGAGCTTGTATCCTGAAACAGATGAAAACAACTTTCAGACTGAAGTCTACACGCCATGATAAAATAGCAACATGAAAGTACCATATTAGTTTAAAATTGAGATGGTATATGACTACTAATTATATCCAACATATTTGCAGACGAGAGGGTTCAAATGGGTCATGTTTAGTGTATGGCATGTATAATGAAGTGTGAGCTACTGGTTACACAAGTTGCACAGCGTCCAATTGATATTCCAAGGCATGAAATGATTTTCTAGCATCCTGTTCATTTAGATGGAGCTTATTAGATATTGGGCAGCAACAAGTAACATACATGCAATAAACAAAGACAGGGAGCCAAGTAACATGCGGAATTATGGAGAGATATGAGGAAAAGGGTTGGGTGTCACCACACACCTCACGATGTGCTGCACTTCTGGATGCCCTTGGTGATGTGTGAGATTCATGCCTGCCCCTATGTCTATGCTCTTCTGGAGACCCTGATCGGCCACGCCTAGATGATCGTCCTGATCCACCATTGTTCTCATCCCGGTCTGCCATTCTATCTCGCACGGAATCCCTTCTAGGACTTTGATCTGTCCTTTGCTCCCTGGAACCACCTTTTCGGTCCGGGTCCGACCTTTTCCCTCTTGAATCATGTCTGCCGTCGTCCCGGCCTGATCGTGCCTCTCTCGAAGCACCTGACCGATCATCCCTGTCAGTTCTTCTATCTCTTGAGTGGCCCCTTCCATCATTATCATCATCCAGTCTTCTACCTGTGAAGGCACTCCTATCATCTTTTGGCTCCACCTTCCTATCCCTTGACGCACCCTCATCATGCTCCCTGTGTTTCCGGGTGCCCCGGTCTTCACTACTGGGAGGCCTCCGATGGTCGCGCTCAGTTACATCAGCCCCTTCCCGCTCAGCCTGAGCTCTCCTTAGTCGCTTGGAGCGCGGTGAGAGCGACCGAGACTGCCGTTTCCCAGCAGGCGATGGGGACCGTGCATGTTTCGGCGACCTGACCCGCTCCTTCACCTTTTCTCTCTGTGGCGACATCTCCCTATGTGAAAGGCTAGCCTTAACAGGGGACCGCCTCCTAGGCGAGCCACTTCTCTCAGCATGTGACCTCTCCCTCCGAGCTGACGGGCTGTGCTTGCGTGGAGGCGACACGCGCTCCCTGGCCGGAGAACGGGACCTTGTGTGCCCCGACCTCCTAGGCGAGCCAGACCTCTCAGGACGTGACCTCTCCCTCCGAGCTGGCGGGCTCTGCTTGCGTGGAGGCGATACGCGCTCCCTCGCCGGAGAACGAGACCTCATGTGCCCCGACCTCCGGGAGGATTGATCCCTCCGGTCCACAGTAGAAGCCATTCCTCACCTGAAGTATCAATAAATCAATTCAGAAGGAGGAATAATGGAGAAACCATGGGGGTTCATGAATCGCAGCAGCGGGAGACCCAGGGATGATCCAAGGGACAGGTGGCAGGCGCTAACTTATGGCACGCTAAAAATCCGATATCTCAAATCAAAACTTGCCTTAAAACAGCATGCTGTAGCGGATAAAAGCCTTCTGCAAAATATATTTCCAGCACAAAGCTGAAATCCTAGCAAGCTCAACATTAATACAATTAAAATTAGACACTCAGCAATGGACTCAAACTACTGACAGTGCAAGCACAGAATTGCTTTCCCCAATGACCAATGTGTGTGTCAATGGGCATAAAAAATCAGTGCTTGGTTCAGTTTCGACCACCATCCAGCTACACATGATTATAAACAGAGCATGAGAAAACTCAGCAGCAATCTAGTTAAGCAGAGAGCGCAAATGAACATACATGAGTTAGGAAGAGAACCGGTTAGGATTCGGGACACTGCTGACCGTGCCGTTCTAGGGTTCAGAGCGGGGAGGGAGAAGGCCAGCGAGAGGAGGCCACGGCAGAGACGAGGCGGCGCCACGGGTGGAGGGAATGAGGCGGGAGGGGCCGCCATGGGGCGAGGTATGGGGACGTAGGGGGGCGCGCGCCATGGGAGGGGGCCGCTGGTGGGAGGGCGGGAGGAGGCGCCGTGGGAGAGGAGCACGAGG
>NC_057809.1:614338154-614347712 GCF_018294505.1 Triticum aestivum
GCGAGGGTGCGGGGACGCGTAGAAGCTTACCTCGGGCGCCGTCTCCGCCGGGGTTCCGCCGCCGCCGCCGCCGCCGCGCGCTCGACGAGCTGCTGGACTCGGTGAAGATGAAACGGGGGGAGAGAGAGGGGGGAGGGAAGGAAGGGCCTAGTAGCACGACGGGCAGCGCATTCGGCCCGGGAGCTCCATGTTTTGTTTGGGCCGGGCACAGGCTACGCCGACCTTTTCCTCTCCTGTCTCAAAGAAAAAAAAACAAGGAATTTGTATTCTAGAAAAACAAGGAATTTGTGCACCATTCTAAAAAAAATGAATTTTTGCGACCAAGGAATCTGTGCACCATCTTATACAAAAAAACATCTTTTATTCGCAGATGACAACCTGTTGTTTTTCAAGGCTAATGCGTGGGAGTATCAAAGGTGCACTAGGGGTTGGATGCCTTACTGGACTACATGACTACAATCTACAGGGCAACGGATAAATTTTCACATGTCGTCAATCTATTTCAATAAAGGGGTTCAAAATATTATACAACTTTTAGACAGGATGTTGAATAAAGGCTTGCTACAAGTTCCAACTGAGATGTTGAATGAAAAATATCTTTGGGGTGCCATCTGATGTGGGGTCATCGAAGAATGGGGCCTTCAAACATTTAAATGAGCGCCTTTGGAGATGGGTCTAGCGACGGATTGAGTGAACCATGTCAATGGCTGGTAAAGAAGTTTTGCTCAAGGTCGTAGCCCAAGCTCTGCCACTTTACTCTATGTCTTTCTTCGAACTCCCAAGGGGTCTATGTGAGAAACTAAACATGCTAATCGGAAATTTTTGGTGGGGAAGTAGAGATGGTCTGCGAAAATCACATTGGGTATCATGGAAGGACACGACACAACTCAAAGGCATGGGAGGCCTATGGTTTAAAGACTTTGAACTCTTTAATTTATCTCTGCTATCAAGGCAGGTATGGCACATACTACAAAACCTGAAGTCTTTGAGTGATCTAATTTTGAAGACTGGCTATTTTCCTAACACTTCTTTGTTGCAAGCTGAGTTGGGATCACACCCAAATCAAAATGTGAAAGGCAATTGTAGAAGAAGAGACGTTCTCAAACAAGGTCTAATTAGAAGAATTGGGAATGGTATGGATAACAAGTTGTGAGAAGATTACTGGATTCCCATGGATGAAATGATGAAGCCGTATGGATGCTTGAGCATCAACCCACCTCACGTAGCATCGGAACTATAGATTCTACATCGGCCCAGATCATGAGTCATGAACTAGATATATAATGGTAGTATTATTGGATCACAGAGGGAATTGAAATTTAGCGGACAACCTTTTGTTTAGTTTAGTTCAGGACATGTATCAATGGTACATATGGGTGTTTTGTTTGCTACAATTGCCCCTTCTTACAACCGCTTCAAGGCAGCATCTTGAAGAACCATTGCTCGCCATGTCCAATTCCAATGTGCGTCAATAATAATTTACTAATGACTAACATTACAAATCAATGCATGCGCGCAGAGCAGGCACAATCTGTGTAAATACAACATCATGAACTACAATTACTCGCTAAATCAGCAACAAATCAACAAGAAAACGATGAAAAAGAAGTCTAGCCCTGGTTTTTAATGGAGATGTGAGGAAAGGGGACCGGAGGAAGGGCACGTCGAGATCTTGAGAAGGGTTGATGTTGGGGGAGGATGACGACGTGGAAAGAAGAACCTGGATTCTCCCACCCCGGTGGCGTTGTGGAGCAGATCAGTGACCGGTGTTGCTCCCCCTGCTTGGTGGCTTGCGAAATACTCCGAGAGGTAGTTCAAAGGAGGGTGGAAGTTCCAGCCCTGCTGCTCGCTGGATGATTTAGGCTGGTGGAGGTGGTAGTGGGGAGGGGGAGAGAGCGGAGCGGAGCGGGACGAGGACGAAGTGGAACCAAGGGCTCAGGTAGACGGGGGTAAGCGTAATTGATCGTAAACTTAATGGTGCGATTTGTTTACACGGAATCTGATTACGTGGTGTCCTCACTCTCTTTTTTTCGAAAAATGTCATTACTCTTTTTTGGGAGGAGGGGGAGGGCTAAACATGCTCAGTGCTTAAAATTAAAATATATCGTTTTGCCTATTTGCTGATGATGAAAGAAACGATTGAATTAAAACAAGGGTTGGCTATTTTGATTTTCATAGTTGTGATATTTCACTGAAATATATCATATACTGCTATTTTTAGAATCGTTTTGGGTGAAATAGTATCAAGAGTCATGGACACGCTCGTTTTCTCACGGGAGAAGACGAACAACACTTCCTGGGGCCCCGAACGAACAAAGCCGACGCGCACGCGCAGCTGACTCCTCCTCCCCCCACCCCACCCACCCTTCTCCGTCTTCTTCTTCCTCAGACCAACCGAGCCGACCCCGATCCGGTCAAAATCCAGACGGCTCACTGCTTCCTCCGCCCTCCCGCCCCGACGAAGCCATGGTGAGTCCCGTCGCGGCCGCGGCCGATCCGCGCGCGAATTCTCTGGCGCTGGTTTCGCTCCGATCTGACTGACTGATTTCATCTGCTGCTGATGCTAGGTGTGCGTGGCGTGCCTCATCCCGCTCTTCCTCATCCCCTTCGTCAACGCGCTCCCCTACCTCTTCGACCTCCTCCTCGTAAGCCCCCCGGCCCCGCCCCCTCCCCTTCCATTCCTTCCTCGCTCCGCCCGTCTGCCTTTGCCGGCCGGTTGGTGCCGGTGTCGAATCTGGTGCCGCCGATTCATCCGGATTCTCCTCGGTTCTCGGATTCGTGGTGGCAGCAGCAGCACCGCGCGTAAGTGGTCGGTCAGGCCGTCTTGAATTGACCGGTTCCTGTTTCAGCAAAGCCCGATGTGTTTCACCGGCTGCGAGATTGCGCTGGGTGATACATACACCTAGCACCGTGGTAGTGAGATGAATGAATTTTATTATGCGTCTAACCAACATAGCTAGCAGCACCGAAGCTGTCACATAAATAAACTCAAATCAAATGGGATTGCTGTGTCAAAAAGCAAAGTGGCCATGAGGATTATCGTGCTCGCAAGCCGTGGCAGGGGTCATCGAATTGCTGAGATTGTGAGATGCATAGTGTTCGTCGAGGCCTCGAGGGTTGTTAGTATTGAATAGCGTCTGCGTCGCTCTAGATGCATCGGTTTGATCTCTACTTATGTGTTGATTGTTTCTCTGCCAAGTGATGCGCGCCTTTACATTCAAGGATGATTGTTTGATGTATTATTACCTGAAAAAATTGGCATGTTGCTGTTACTCTTGATGATAGTGGAATCCGTTCTCATGTTGAGATAGCCCGAAAAAAAGTATACATGTTTCCGTTACTCTTAAGTGAGTATGCTTGTAACTGTGTGTCCCCTGTTTTATGAACACTGACGCATGGTTTGAATGCCCATCACAGAGCAAGGTTTATCGCATGCTTGGATGGGAATACAGGAGGCCCGAGAGAGTCCCAGCTGCCTGCCCGTTCAAGCCTGCAGCAAACAAGACTGAAGTAAGCCTCACTGCTCATGTTACTCTTTCCTGCCCTTATGCTTGTGTAAAATCTAGATTCCTGCTTACCGTTTGGTCGTCCAGATTATGCATTCTTTCCTAGTTTATCCTCGCTGTGCATGCTACTTATCTGGGCTTTTGGTCCCAAAATATATGGCAGATTCAGGTGGGGAAACTCCCCCCTTGAAAATTAAAAAAAAAAGGTACAGCCAAATACATTTCTTTCACACAGCATCGTACCAAAAGTCGACAGATACTGTAGCAGCTAAACTGCACCCATCCTTTGCTTCCTTAGCTACATGATAATCTCGCAACGGTCTATGGAGCATAAATGGTCCAGCTGTTAGCTTGTTTAGGCTTAACTTTGATTTTCGATTTTGGCTTATATAAGCCAAAAGAAAACCTATTTATGTGGAAGCCAGAAGCACATAAATAGTTGCTTTGTTTTGGCTTATAATCCAAAATCCAAAAGCCAGAGTTGAGCCTAACCAAACACTCCATTAAGCTTATTGATTTCCAGTAGCAGTTACCTTAGAGCTTAGCCTGTTAAGTCCTTTTAAATTTACAGTGCTCTCTTTCTTTGTAGGGTGTGGGTGAATCAAAACCAGTAGCAAATCCTCATGTTGCAAGTGCAAATCCTCTGGTGGAACCCCAGAGTGCTACCACAGAAATGAAGAAAGATGATTAGAACATGTAACGGTTGCCCGATTTGACTTATGTGAACAACTCACTATTTGTATTTGTGATTGTGTCGTAACCGAGAAATAATTAATGTAAGATTGTATATTTGGGCAAGGGATTGCTAAAATATTCCCACGTTTCCGCTTTCAGCTTAGCTTATGTATATGCATGTGTTGTGGTATTACTCAAATGCGTGTCCAATCTCTTGCCACCATTGGTAACAGAGAAGTGATCCAAGTCAAAGATCACTTGGCATACTCGAGGATGTCAGGTCCAAGTAAGCCCCATCATGTCTCTTATCTTCTCTTCTCTTCCTCTAGGTTTTGTGTGTCGTGTCTCTCTGCCTGGCCGGGCGGTGGACATGGTGAATATGTCGAATTTAGCTAACATGTACCTCCTCGGTGGTTGCAGTTTGTTTGCCAGTTTTTGGATTTCTACGGCATATATCCCTGATAGTTCTGTTTATATAGGATTTCTACGGCATATATCCCTGATAGATAGAGAGAGAGGGAGGGAGCGAGGGAGGGAGGAAGGGAGAGAGAGAGCTATAAACATGTACAAGAAGAAATGTCATTGATCACAATGAGCAAAGCGGGGAGAAGAAACTTTGACAAGCATAGCATTGAAGATGTATGGAGTTGGTTAAATGAACACGCTAAAATATCAATAGATACTCACTTAATTAACATGCATGGAATCAAATTGGACTAGTTATCAACATTGTATATTACTTACCGATGTGTGTTGTTGTCATAAAGTCAGAAAAAAGAAAATTAAGAGAGAGAGAGAGAGAGAGAGAGGGAGGGAGGGAGGGAGGGAGGGAGGGAGGGAGGGAGAGAGAGAGAGAGAGAGTACCACCGATATGAGATGCAATTCATCCTCGACGATTAATCTCCATCGTTGTTGCTTGTTATTTGAGAGTGCAGGATGGATGCATACATACAAGTTCTATGTGATTTGTATACAAATAACGGAAGTTACACAATGGAGAAGATTATGGAAGACATACATCAACTACTAGGGTTTGAGGGGTGTTTGTGATCCCACCGATTCACTTGCCTCTAGTCACGTGCTATGAAGTGCGGGGGGTCGTTTGATCCTTCTACGCATGTTCCTCAGCGATGATCAGGCCGAAGGAGCTACACCATTGAGAACAAAATTACTTTGGTTCTTCTCTTGTTGTGACTCCTTACTAGGTAGAGGCATGGAGCCAAAGATGTTTTGTCTCCGCAAGTTTGGTCTTGTGGGATATGGATTTGTGTACTCGTAGTTGCGTTTATGTGGATATGATGAGATTGTGTTAGTGTCTGGTGCTTTAGTTGATTGGTCCGATATTTTGTGGCTATGGACTGCTTCATTGGTATTTTGGTGAAGATTTTGTGGTGCGACGACAAGTACTCCTAGGGTCATCCCCGCCTCAAGTACATTCAACACTCACGACATCTCATCTTTTTGGATGGGCGACTCATGTGGCTTTCGAGAACCTTTGAAGGTAGTCAACTTTGTACAGGTATATGGTTGGTTGCGATGTTAATACGATTGGATTGCTATGGCTTCATTGAAGTCTCGGTAGTATTTCATATTGCAAAGCTTGTTACCATGGAAAATAAGTCTTTGAGAGATTTTGTTGTAATTTTCAGTCATACGAGTTATTCTGCAATTTCTTGGGCCTACGATCCAAAATATAGTACCTGTAATCATTGTTGAGCTTGGATACATTTACATGTGATTTAAAGAAAAATGAAAGTTACACAATGCAAGTTGTATACAATTTGTGTGTAACTTTTTGTCATCATTTGTATTAAGTTTGCTTGGTTCTTTTTTATTTTATTTTAGGTTAATACCAATGCCTTTAATTCTTTTTCTAATTGGAAGTAATGCCCTTAGTTCATTCAATCTTAGGATAACATACGTTTTTATTTTAGTTTATGGTTGTGTCTTTACTTGTTTTTGTTATCTTTTATTAAGAAAAAATGACTGACACCAAAGAATATTTAGGCAACTTGCCAATAGATGGTCGATCTAAGAATAATTGTTGTAAAGAATGTATACTCCACAGCTCCCTTTTAATATAGTTTATGTGTGCATGTATTCCCTCTGTTATCTGTGTGCCCTCACTGTACGTTGTACTGATGGTGCTATGTTATCACTCGCAAACTGTATGGGTGCACTTAGAATGATTTGAAGAGATGATCTTGTTGCAGAACTCAAAACGCATGTCCATTGTCCAACCCAACAGCAACTTGGGCGTCATTCATCTGACCTTCTTGGTCAGCTGTCACACAGGAGAAATGCTTCCGTGAAGAGGTGATCTAAGTCGCAGGTCACTTGACATACTCAAGGACAGCGTAGAAAGGGTCGAGGTAGAGGGCCCGGAAGCCGGCGAAGCCGGCGGTGAGGCCGAGCTGCCGGAACTCCTCCTCGGACCGCTCCCTCCCCTGGGTCCGGTAGGTGGTCATGACGAAGATGTCGTTCTCCAGCAGCGCCCTCGTCCTCGTGCTGGCGTCCGTCGTCTCCGGCACCACCGGCTCGCACGCGATGAGCTTCCCGCCCTCCGGCAGCGCCTCGTGGCATTTCTTGAGGATCGCCGTGCACTCGTCGTTGGTCCACGTCGTGAGAACCCACTGGAGGAAGGAAACAAGATGAGAATCAGATCAAATCTTGTTTGGTTTCGGCAATGTTGTGACCCGGGTGTCTGAATTTCAGGGACTTCACAGCGTGATACACACCTTCATGAAGATGGCGTCGCCGGAGGGGATGGATTTGAACATGTCTCCACCAACATGCTTTACTCCTGCATTTTAATTTGCAGGTGCCACCGTTGTTATTAAGAAATATGCATGTGGATTTAAGATACTGCGAATTTAAATACTAGATATAAAACATGCAAATTTGTCCTGCTTCCAATTTAGCAGGTTAGGTAGGGACAAAATGGACTGAAAATCTGGAGATCTGGGGTTGCGTCATGTGACCAGCACAATCACTCTGAACCTGAGCAGGTAAATTTTTCTTAGCCAAGATGGCAAGCAACACAAGTTTGCTCTGAACTGAAACCTCACTATCAAACTCATCTACTGCTGATGTTGACACTCTGGACTCTGAACATGTAAAACATTCTGAACCAAGATGGTAAGAAATGCATGGTTTTACCACAAGCGCGCTACAAATCCAACTAACAAAAAAAGCACCAAAAACTGTGCCTACCATTTCATTTTACGTCTGCTGCCGAAGTCTGAAGAGGTAAAAAATTCTCAAGCCGGCATGGGCAAGAGTGCGTTATGCATAGTTTACCCTAACAAGTGCACTCTCAAACCTCATTGTCAAACCCGTCTGCTGCTGCTGATGCCGATGCTGAAAACAACATCTGTTTCTTTAGATTATCTCCGTGTGTGGTGGTGGTACATCCACGATCTGCCGGTGTACGCTACTAGAAACACAATCTCGTGACTCACGTGTGCCATGTCTGCCTTGCTCGGCCCGTGGCATTGTCATTGTCAGTTGGGCTATGTTCATGCAGATTTGTTTGTTGGCTAGTCTGCTTCAACTTTCAACCACTGGATCGATGATAGAAATAATATCCTACGAGCAATCCGTATGAGGTAGGTAGGGTAGAGGGGATTGGGGGATCGATTGAGGGTCTCACCGGCGATGGTGGGCGCGGCGGCGACGACGTCGGGCAGGTCGAAGTTGACGCCCTCGCGGATGGTGGGCACCCGGCGCATGATCATCTCCAGGCAGGCGCCGGAGCTGCCGCCGACGTCGACCAGCGTGGCCACGCCCTCGAACCCGCCCTCGTACCCGTCCAGCAGCGCCTCCATGAACGGCTCCGACACGCCGGTCATGGCGCGGAGCATCACCTCGTTCGCGTCCCGGTCCTGGCCGTAGTAGGCGTAGGCGGGAACGCCGGCGTGGGCGCGCGCGAAGGGCTCGGGCCCGGCGGGGTCGAGCACGGCCTCGTGCAGCCGCGGCCACGCCAGCACCAGCGCGTCCTGGTGGTGCTGCAGCACGTAGTCGGCGTACGACGCGCCGGAGGCGCCCGAGGGGACCAGGGTGCGCCCCACGGCCGTCAGCGCGTACCGGCGCTCCGGGCGGCCGTCGGCTGCGTGCTCGGAGAAGACGCCGCGGGAGGCGAGCAGGCGGAGGAGCCGCTCCAGGACGGACGGGTCCGGGTGGCCCGGCGGGAGCAGCTCCGCGGCCGAGAGCGGCGCGTTGGCGCCGCCCGCCCACACCGCGGCCGGCACGCCCAGCCGGATGACGGCCGTCAGCGCCATCGGGACGGCGATCATGTTCGCCAGCTCCATCATCGCCAGCCGCGCCTCCGGCGGCGTAAGCTCCTCCGCTACTCCGGCTGCCGGCGGCGTCGACAACATTTTCGATGAGGTGGAGTGGTGGGAGTGAGCGAGCCCGGTCCATCCCTGCGGCGCCACATCTATCGGCTATATAGGTACACCCTGCCGCCCGTACCACAGGATTGTCCCTTCCGGAGAATGACATGTCGGGCCGACGTACCACCGGGGTCCCATGGCAGCGTGCAGAGGGACCGGGGTACAGGTGGAGAGAGTGCGAACTGGGGGGATGACCGCGTGGCGGCACGTCACCTCATGTGGCCATCAAATCGGATCCGTTCACCAATGTTTTTTTTATATATTTTGATTTGAGGGGATTCGCCGATACTATTTTATAGTGGTTGCTTTCGAGATGGCTTCGTTATCTCGTGCGATGGTTAGTTTAATCTTTTTTCGATTAGTGGTTAGTTTAATATATAAATTTAGCCTACTATTACTTCATAATGTGATGCATATAGTTTTTTTAAGTCAAACCTCATAAAATTTGATAAAGTTTGTGAAGAAATACATTTACATCTTCTTTATACACACAGTTGAATTTTAACTTATCAAAAAAAAACTTCTATATACTTGGGACATATCCGTGGCGGCGGCGACGGTGGCAGGCTAGACTGTCGGCGACTGCGGCAACATCATTTTCAATGAGGTGGAGCCGTGGGAAAGTGAGCGAGCCCGACCCAACTATCGCATATGTAGGTACACGCGGCTTACCGTACCATAGGGCTAGGCCCTCCACAACAATGACATGTGAAAGTGAGATGTAGAGTATGATGTAGAGCATGCGAGTTGAGGGGAATGCGCGTGGCAGCACGTCACCTCATATGACCATCAAATCGGATTTGTTCACCAATAATTTATTTAGTTTGATTTTGAGGGGAATCATCAATACTAATTTCTTAACATTGTAATATCAAAGGCGCTTGCATACACAGATACACTCACCGCTATGAATACATATACACACATTCTATGTCTATAAGCAACTTTGTAAGATAGGACAATGAAAATTTCTTCTTTAGATT